>NC_023752.2:50333536-50633741 GCF_000499845.2 Phaseolus vulgaris
TGCATGTTGTCTCTGTAACTTTTCTTCTAATATTCTTCTCTTTGACAAATCATAACCTCCCCGAGACAATCTGTGGGGATGATGCAATCCTAGCTTGCATTGCTATGAATCTTTTATTTTTTATTTTGGGGTGCGAAATTTGGTGGGATTGGATGGTTAAAATGGGTGAAAGAAACTATGAAGTAATGGTGTGTGGAGAATGATAATGAAGCTTAAGAGAGGTTAGACCAACTCCTAAGAATATTCAAGCAAAACACTATTAGAAGTGCAAACTTGAAAGTAAGAATTGGAAGACAAATGACCTAGCAACTTGGGCAACCTTTCTTTATCAATTCCAATCTGATTTATAAGGGGGCTAACACATGTATTTATAGTGCTATGGGCAACCAAGGTGCAAGCTTTAACCCTAAAAACTCTTCATATGGTCTAGAGTTGCATTGGGTCCAAGGAGGCCCAATTGTAACTCTAGCTAGACTCTTTCTTTTTCTATTTACACCCTACTATAATTGGCCCAATACATGGCTCATGAAGATGACCCAAATACAAGCCCAAAATAAAGCCTACACTACTTTGTATAATGTTTATAAAACTAGATTAAAAAATGGAAGAGAAGACAACAATTAATTCTCCCTGATATGAGAGTCTTCTGAGATCCTTTTTCTCCTTACAATCTTCTTAGCCGAATGTTTCGAGGCTGGATGAGTTTTCATCAGGGGGTAGCATTTTTATGTGCAATGATTTGAGCATTCTTCCTCTTTTCCCGAAATTACATCATCATAGACATAAATTATGAATTTCATGATAAGATTTAATAACATATATAATGAAATGTTCACAAACCTGCCATGAGGGATCCGTTTGACTCTGAACAAATTGAGACCATGTCTCTTCATCTAGAGAATATTTCCCACAAGGAGACTTGTCCTTGTATTTACCAAAAATGTAGTGGGTTGTCAAATTTGTCTTGAATTGCCTCCATTTTGTAGTTACAAAAGACATTATTTTGCTCTGAACCAAATTCGAAGTCTCAAACTCAAAATTTGTCTACAAATTATAATAAATAAATCATTAAAATGTAAATTCAATAGACAAATTATTTAATAACATTTAAATAAATAACTTACAAAAATATCCTCCCAAATGAGATTCTTGTCTACTTCTGTTACGTGGTCCCAGTCAAGGACCAAGATAGAGACCTTAGATCGATCTAGGACTCCCAAATAACTTCTAAATTGAGCATGATTAAGGCCTAATCAAACTTGAACTAGAACCCTATTATTACCCATATGCCTAATCACAAGATTTCTCAGTTGTGTAGGATCCCTAATCTCTTTTGATGACTCAGCCATGTGATCGACCTACAAAGAATAAAAACATGTTTAAGATATATATTTAAGTTAAATGAATCAAATTTTTAAACAGAAAAGTTAATAAAAATACTTGATTTCTATTGTGGAAGTGTTAAAATGTTCTCCATATTCCTTCATTGTGATCATGACGTGTAGCATGCACTTCATCTATATCATTTTCGTCATTCAAAGGAGGTAATTGTCTTGAGAATGAAGATTTGTCTACTGATTCGACCCTTGAGTCATCCCGTGGATGAACATCATGTCCAGTTCTCCCCTGTACGACAATTGATAGCCTTTCATTAGAAGGATCTTTCACATAAAAAAACTTTTTTTGCCTGGTAAGCTATAATGAAAGGATTTTCCTTCCACTCTATCTTTGTAAGATCAACCAAAGTAAAACCCAAGTCATCTACATGTGCTCCTGTGTTACAATCAACCCATTTACACTTAAATACAAGCACTTTAAATTTGACGTAGTCAACCTCTCATATTTCTTTAATTACTCCAAAGTAACTTAGAGTAGCCACAATAGGATTATTGTCTTTTGAACTAGCAAAGTGCATAGACTCTGCCTCAAGGGTAACACCGCTATTCTGCATAGTATTTTTTCATCTCCATTCTTTTTATAAAAAGACATCATATTAATATTGTAACCAGTCCATGTGATGACATCAAAGTTTGGTCCTTGTGCTAACCATTTCAATTCCTCAATATCAAAATCTTCTTGACTATCTTCAAACCATTTCAAGAAGGTCTTTTTATGCTCAGTCAACAACCATTTCTCATTTGCACGAGGGTTCATTGACTTTAACAACATCTTGTGTTCATCTATATAAGGAAGAACATCATCAGTCTTGTTCAAATTTGTTCTTGGAGAACTTCATGTTGGTCTTTTTGAACCACCCTCACACCTCGTGTGCCTTTACCTTCACACATTGCTTCATGCCTCAACTTTGGAACTCCTATGGCTTATACTTTTGACATATACGTTGTACAAAACTCATTTGCTTCCTCTGCAATGTATCTCTCAACAAAAGATGCTTTCGGATGGTACAAATTCTTCACATACCCTTTCAATATCTTCATTCATCACTCAACTAGGTACATCCAACGTAAAAAAAATGACCACATATTCTAATTTCCCTCACTAAATGAACAATTAGATGAACCATGATGTCAAAAAATGAAGGCGAAAAATACATCTCTAGTTGACACAAGATAATGATAACATCATTTTCTAATTCATCCAAGCTATTAGGATCAATAAATTTTCTACAAATAGCATGGAAGAATATGCATAGGCGAGTGATCACATGTCAAACATTTTTTGGTAAAATTCCACGAATAGAAACTGAGAGAAAGTCTTGCATGAGAACATGACAATCATGAGATTTTAAGCCCATAAGTTTCAAATCTTGAATTGACACAACACTTTTAATCTTTGAAGAGTATCCTTGTCGTACTTTAACTCCCTGCAGACACTCGCAAAAACTTCACTTTTGAAATCTTGACAAAGTATGGCATGCTGGAGGCAAATATGTTTGTTTACCACGAGGTTGTGGCTGCAACTCCAAGCAAACACCCATCTCAACTAGATCTTTACGAGCATTTATACCATCTTTCGTCTTTACTTTAATATTTTATAACATGCCAATTATACTATCCCAAACATTCGTTTCCACATGCATTACATCTATGAAATGTCTAACATCTAACTTTGACCAATATTGAAGTTCAAAGAATATGGATTTCTTCTTCCATGTGTTTTTTCACAATGTTTTTCTTCTGTGTTTTTCCAAAAGTCACATTGATATTGCAGACTTGGTTGTACACTTCCTCGCCAGTTAAGGGTGGAGGTGCAATTTTTTCCTCCTAAGATCCATTAAAAGCTTTCTTTAACCTACGATAAGGGTGATTATGTTTCATAAACCTTCGATGCCCAATGTAAGAAGTTTTCCACCCATGTTACAATTGATGGTAACTTGTGTTCTCTTCACATATCAGGCAAGCACTATGTCCTTTAACACTGTAACCACTCAAATTCCCATATGCTGGAAAATCGTTAATGGTGCGAAAAAAACAATGCACGCAAATTGAAATTGACCTCATCGTACGCATCAAATACTTCAAGTCTTCGATCAATGGACTTAAGTAAAATCTATGTCATTTTCAGGTTGTCTTGGTCCTGATATCATCATATTCAACATCATATATTTTCTCTTCATACACAACCAATACGATGTCTAAATTATTTCTATTCTTAAATGGTCCAAAAATACAATGTCTCAATAGAAATACCTATTCTATTTTTACATTTTATAGAAGCTAAGACAAAAATTTGTTATGTAACTCTTGAAATTAGTCTACGCTCTTAGCAGCATATCTGATGACTTGGATAGTGAGATGGTCCTCCCTCATCCATTCTACTAACATTATTCTTAATTGTCTTAGTTTCCATATGTAAAGCATCCATTTTTTAACGCACACAACACCATTGCAAATCTATCTTTAGTGTCAGTTTTTTTACCTTTTAGCATACTCTAACGTGAAGTTTTCTTGTTGTATAAGATTACACACAAAAGAAAGTGACAAAGTATAGGAATCCGTATGAGAAGAGATGTAAGAATGATTCCATCCATACACCCTCTTTCCTTTAACAGGATGGTATATATCACCCTTTTGACATTCAAACTCATGTAATCTCGAGCTAGTGAACCTTAGGCATGTACTCTTTCTTTGCTCACCCTCCTCCCAATTATCATTAGTTACCTGTTCTCATCTATATTGTGTACCTTTCATTCAGCCTTTTTACTACAACAAAAATATTCTCCTATAAGGTTAAATTTTATAAAAGATATTAAACACGCAATTATGGGCAGATTTTAATTTGTATTACCGTTGCAGATCTGTAGCTGTAAAAGACAACTGCAGAAAATATTTTTTTATCAGAAAAATAATTATTTATATATCAAAATGAGCGTGCTACAACACTGATAATTTTTTTTAGAAAATCATTGTACTAAATTCCAACTTTACTGTAAATATTCAACTAATCTAGATCGAATTAGTAGAATTATTATAAGCTGCAAAAGTTTGCCTCTAAGATTTTAATACCACTACATTATTCTACGGGCAAAGATTATAATTCTAGGATTTAGGCCAGCTGGTAGTGGGCAACACCTTCATTTTAGTCAATACTTTTAAATTTATTAAACTAAACCATTCTAAACATTTTAAAATCATTCTAAATATTATATTTTGAATTTCCATCTTCAATTTATTTAGAATGTACAATCAATAACACAAATTTTCATCTACAATACGACAAAATGAGTCCTCTTTTTTGGTTTAAGCACCTTGACCTATTGCAAAGCATGCATACTACATTTCAACTTCTCTCTCATTAAACAATATGCAAGAATAAACTGCATGTAAAAATAATTTTAAAACTAAAAAATATGGACAAAAGGAACTACGTGCCCTTCCTCCTAAATATTTGTTAATTATATAATTACATTAAAAATTATATCTAAAATAAATTTTATTAGTTAATGTATAATATAAAAAAATTATAGTGCATGATGTCACGAAAATAAAATTCATTCATCTATATTCTTAAAGAAGTGTAGATTGCGCATACAAACAACTCTAAAAACGAATTACAATAATCCAAATACCGATTTCTCAAACCAATCTCAACGAAATATTGGATCACGGGAGAAACAAGAAAAATGACGAAGATTCATTGAGACGCAAATGTATATTTTCGTACACAACAAACATAGTCCTTATTCAATTCATTACGGCGAAAATTGCAATGAACAAAATATTAACAATTAACAAGTTAAACCCTAACAAGCTCTGTTTCCACAAACTGTGGCAAGGCAACATATAATGAGAAGAATTTTAATTTCTAGGGCTTTGCTCGCATCTGACAACCGCAGCAATCACCGTAACGGAAAACTTTCAAAATCATCGTTGGCGGGCCCACCAAGATTGGAGAAGTCAAAACCCAAAACCCAATCATTTCAAGTCTACCCTACCTTCGTAAAGTCTACGACTCCATCAAAAGCCATATCCTTAACACATTGTCACCTTCCAAACATAAAAAAGTGTTCAACAATTCAAAGTTATGTTATTTGTTAGCTACCATAAAGAAAACCCATTACTATTCTCAAATCCACATCTTAGAAAGAATAAAAAAAACTCAGGGTGCAATCACTGACACGTACGGTGGGTATTAATTATAGGTTTTCTCATGCGCTAAACATTCCTCACTTGCTTTTGCAGCGAAATCCACCTGCACTCAACTTTATGATCATCACCTATGGGCATCCACATGGAATGCCCTGCACCTCCACCTGCACCGCGGTTCATGAATCTGGATCATGATCGTGCATTTTTTTTCCTTCTCATCCTCCTTCTCGTGCCGCCGGTCACGGCACAGTTTCAAAATCCGCCTCCATCACCGCCGCAGTTGGATCCTTTCACGAGACTGAGATTCGACAAGACCATGGCTGCGGTTCTGGTGATCCTCGTAGTGGTCTTCTTTGCGTTGGGATTCGTGTCCATCTACACGCGCCAATGCGCTGAGCGGCGGATCAGAGGGAGGCTCGACCTGGCCGTGGCGATCGCCGGCGGGATGGACCGGCGGCAGCATCTCGGGCTCGACAGGGCGATAGTGGACACGTTTCCGACGTTCGTGTACTCCGAGGTTAAAGCCCTGAAGATCGGGAGGGCCACGCTGGAATGCGCTGTTTGTCTCAACGAGTTCCGCGACGACGAAACGCTGCGCTTGATCCCCAAATGCTGCCACGTGTTCCACCCCGATTGCATCGATGCATGGTTGGTGAATCATTCCACTTGTCCCGTTTGCCGCGCCAACCTGGCGCCGAAGCCCGAGGACGCGCCTCCTTCCGTTGAGATTTACATTCCGGATTCGGCCCGGCCCAATGGGCCCAACGCAGAACCCGATTATGATCCCAATTACATCAACCCGGTCGATGAAGGTGAAGAAGGTGAACGAAACAGAATAATTACGGAGCCTCTTAGTTTAGATGATCCGAACCGGACCCATCCAGTTCGGTCTAGATCGACCGGTTTTGGAACTTCAAGGCTGTTTCCGCGCTCTCATTCAACGGGTCATTCTCTGGTTCGACCGGGAGAGGACTGCGAGCGGTTCACACTGCGGTTGCCGGAGGATGTGCGGAACCGGCTCATGAGTTTTAGGATGCTGAACCGGACCAAGAGTTGTGGGGTGACGTGGCAGCGGCAGAGTAGTGGAAGGAGGGATTACAGAACGAGGAGTGTGGGGAGAAGCTATCTGCAATACGAGCGGTTCGGTGGGGAAGGCCGGTTGGACCGGTGGGGGTTCATGTGGACCCCACCGTTTTGGGGTAGGACCGGTTCGGAGAAATCCCCAAAGTCAACGAGGATGAAGGATGAAGTGGACGTGGGAGAACGTTCCTCTGATATTTTGTTTTGCAGAGATTGAGGATGCGATTCGAGAGAGTTGGGTGTGAACAAAAATCACTTCCTCTTTCTCATTATCATTTTATACGTATACAGATTTCGTGTTCATAGTATTCCATTTCAACTTTTCAGATTTTTATCATTTGTAACTTGGTTGAAAACAGGGACATATTTCCTCAAAAACAAAGGAAAAGAGAATGTAAAATTCACTTATACTTCTAAATTTTTAAACCCTTTAACAAATCTATCAATTTTTGTATACTACTTTATTTCTTCACATACATGGATATGTTCAACGTATTAATATTTAAACTATAGCAATTGTTTTCGAACTGGTATTGGGACCTAGAGAATGATTGCATGCTTCTCCTCTCGGTCGTTCTTACACTCAGCTTCTCACTCCTTCAGTTCCTTCCTCCTCCTCACGGTCGTCCGGTAGCACAGGCACATGTTCTTGGAATCTGCGCTATTTATATTACTTTAATGGGCTTTCGTTGGTGGGTCGGATTAGAGGATTGGTTCGTGTTTAGGGTTGTGCTAAGTAACCTTTAATTATGGATTAGTCCTGCTCACTTGGTCAACCCACGGGTCGGCCGACATCGTGTTACCATGCGACATTCCTTATCGCGGGTGAATGGTCAGACGGTTTGAAATTCTAACCAACTCAGGGTGGTCAACCGGCCGTACCAGTACACTTGCCTCCCTGGCTCGAGGGCTGATAAAGCCGAAGAGTCTTGTTGATCTCATACCGGTCGGGATTCGTGGTGGCGGTTGGGTTTTTGATGGGTGATGTGGTGGGTGGCGGCGCCTGAACGAGTGACGTGACGTGCATTTATGACGGGGTTTTTGGGCGTCAAACAACGTGGATTGTTAGATCAAGAAGATCCAACAGTTGAGGGAGTTGTGACGTTTCGACTCCCGAGACTCCTTCGGCTAATAAATAGGAGCTCAAAACAGTGATTTCTTACGCTTTCTTTCTGAACTCTGCCCTGAATCCTGAACGACTTTCGTCTACTTGTGCTTCTTTTGTCGTCCTTCCAAGGTTAGTGATGTCTTCCCTCTCTCGTCCCACTTCTTCTTTCTCGGCTACTCCTTCTCCTCTTACCGAACCCCCTTCGTCTTTGTCCTCCTCATCCTCCTTGTCCGCTTCTTCCTCCACCCAAATTTTGTCGGTCGGGGCAATTAAAACCATTGTCCCCAGGAGGAAGAAGTCAGGGGTGATGACCTGGGCAGTGCGTCTGTCCAGTTAAGGTTTTCAGAAAAACAGTCGGTTGATTTTTTGAAATAACCAACTGATTTTTGTTTGACAACAAAGGCAAAGGCAAAGCGTTTCCAAATCAGTTTAAAATCCACTAAGTGTTAAACAACCTGTTGTTTCGAAATTTCAACATGTTGAAATTTGTTTGACAGAAAAGGCAAAGACAAAGTTTTTCCAAATCATTTTAAAATCCACCAAGTGTCAAACAACCTATTGTTTCGAAATTTCAGTTCCTTTTAAAAAACCCATCTTTTCAAAATGTTAAAGATTCAATTGAGCTTGGATCATCTTAAGGAGTGAATTAACAAGTTTCAAACAACTAGGCACACACACAACAGCAACAAGGTCTTCAAGCTTTCCACTTGGATTTGGAGACATCAGCATCTTGTTCAACAATCTCCCCCTATTTGATGAAGACAAATCCTTGGTTTGCTTGTGATGTGCTTGTGATGTTTTGTTTGAATTTGCTAGTACATGCAAAACATAATTTGTGCATGTACCAGAAGTAATCATATCCATATATCATTAGCACCACAAAACCTTTTTTTCACTAGGTGATTCTCATAAGGAAAACCAGCAAAATCAGTGTGTAAACAAGGTGCAAAATCAAAGTTATGCAGGAGCTAACTAAATCATATAAACCTAGTTTTAAAGCAGACATGTAGCAGATACTTAGCAACATATAAACCATATAATTCTCCCCTTATTTGTCTTCACAAATAGAATAAAAGAAGGGGTAAAAACTGTTAGAAAAGATGGCTTTAAACTAAAGGGGGGGTGAATTGTTTAAAGGGGTTTTCGCAAACTTTTCAAAACTTAGAATGAATTTATTTCAGAAACCAATTGATTCAGCAATTCAGTTAGCCAAAACAGCAAGCAAAAGTTGTAGTACTAGAAAAACAATCAGTTGTTTCGTAGAAACAATCAATTGTTTATACCAGCAAACAACAAATAAACTGAATTTAAAAAGTTAGAGATAGAGAGATTGTACACAGTTGTTTATACTGGTTCACTCCAAACTAGAGCTACATCCAGTCTTCTCAGAAACCCCGAGGATATCCACTAAGAAACCACCACTTGATCACTTACACAACAACCAAGAGAATGACCTTGAACACCTCAAGAAACACACTCTCCTTGGCCAACACGAAGATTGCTGATCTTGAACACCTCAAGAACACACAACCAATCTCAGCAAACACAGAAACGAATTGTTCAGCAGATTACAAAGATTACACTTGTTACAGATGAATATCTGAAATCAATACAAGTAGAATCCTATTCCAGCACCTTGATCAATCACAAAACTCTTAAGCAATCTCAGCACTTTGAAAACTCTTAGAAAAACTTTGTCAAAAGATTCTTTATTCTTAAAACTGTTTTTCTGAATATATTCAAAGATATAGTTTGTTATCAAATCTTAACAAACTCTTAAATTGCATTAAAAGATTGGTCAAAGCATTTAATGACTGGAGCGTATACAGTTAAAGCATTTAAAGCTCAGTCAAAGAAAACATTTTTTGTTATGGTCCCAAAACAAAGAATCGGTTGTTTTCTCGAATCAATCGGTTGTTTTGGTACTTAACAGTTTCAACCATTCAAAAACAGTTTTCAATCTTTCTCAAAACACCTAAGTATAAACAATCGGTTGTTTTGATAAAACAATCGGTTGTTTCAACTTAGTTTGAAAAACATTTTACTTTGATAAGAATTGAGATGCTAATTGCTTGAGATTTAATACAAGGGTGGATTACAACATATAAACTACCCCAGAACAAAGCTTAAACCAGCACAGCAACACCAAGCAAAGCAGAGGCTTCAACATCCTTCAAAGGATTTGGATTCTTCAAAACATTGAACATCACTTGGTTCAACAATCTCCCCCTATTTGATGAAGACAAATCCCTGATGCTTGTGTTGTACCTGATTAAATCTGAAGCAATTCCTGCAATAGAACATTGAGCAATACATTGAACTTCTGATATTCTGTTAGCATACAGATAAACAGTTTAAAGCTTAAAACATATCTAATATCAGAAACATATTACATATTCCAAACAGTTTTATCAACCTTAAAACAGAAACTTAAAACAAACTCAAAACACAGCATATATCTCCCCCTATTTGTCTTCACAAATAGACAAAGATAAGAGATAAAAAAAAATATTGTTTTCATTACATCAGAATAAAACAGCAACAGTAGAAGGAAAGAAATTTTAAAACCAGAAAAGAACAGCAAAAAACAATCGATTGTTTCGATAACCAATCGATTATTTTTCCTTCATTCTTCTTCATCAACAAACTGAAGATCAAAGATTTGATTCTGGACAGCTTCAATCTGTTCATCCAGAGTCATAAACCTTGCATCCATGTTGTCAAACCTGGTGTCAATCCTTTGGAAATTATTAACACAAAGATCATTGAGGCTCCTTTGATTTTCAGCAAAGCTATCAAACCTATCCATCATTTGTCTTTCAAAAGATGACATGGTTGGCATTCTTTCTCCTTGATGTCTATCAACAGCACTGGGTCCTGCATCTTGAAAATCTTCATTTGGATCTTCATGTTGAACATCCATATCAGCAGGTTCATCTTGTTCAAGATGAGCAACACCACTAGATGAGGCACCATGATCACCATCCTTACTTATCCATTTTCCACCTACTTTTGTAAAGCCCATCTTGCTGAGTGATCCATTGTTCAACTCTTGAGTTGACTTGACCAGCTCAGAAGTTTCATCTTCAAGATTAACTTCAAAATAGAGTAGAAACTTAGATATTAAAACAACATAGGGATAATGATAATCACCTAACCTCATGGCTTTTTGCATGTGTTCTTTGATTATATGAATCCAATTGATCTTGACTTTCTTGGTGATGCAGAAGATATAAACCATATCTTCTTCAGTTAACACAGAGTGGTTACTCCCCCTTGGAGTTAGAATCCAAGTTACAATGAGAGCAAGCAACCTCTCATCAAGCTTCAAACCTCCAACTGAGCATGTGCTAACTTGAACATGTTGATTCTTCAAGCAGCTTTTGTAGAACTGTATTTTATTAAAATCCTCCACCACACCAAGGTTTCCCTTATTGATTCTCGGACCTGAGAACTTAAGTCCAGCAACAGCAGCCCAAACTTCATGTGTTATCTCCATTTCCACACCTTTCACATGAGATACAAGATTGTTTCCCTCAAACTTCAAGTTGGTGTAGAATACTCTCACCAGATCTGGATAGATGTTACCCTTCATCTCTAGGAACTTTCTGAGAGATTGATCCTTGAGCAGCCTTCTCACATTATCAAGCTTTTGACTTTTCAGCCTATCAAAGCATACAACCTTGGGGTTGTTTATCTTCTTGATGTTTGTCTCATATATATACTTCTCAATGAGATCATTGTCTCCAGAAAACCAACCTTCCAGCCTTCCTCCAGACCTTACAGCTCTGGTTTTGACTCTCTTGGAGGTGGAAGGGGTTGATTCCATGACAGCAGAGACGAAAACAGAGGTTCACAGATTTTTGCAAGAGATGGTGCAAGAGATATTGCAAGAGATGTTGCAATTGGTTGTTCTTGTGGAAGAAATCTGCACTGGATTTTATAGCAGTAAGAGAATCAATTTGAATTTAATTTCATTCAAAGGGTACCTGATTTTCAGAGAGAGGACTTGACTCTGTTCTGCACAGAAAATGTCAGAAAAAGTTGAAAATCACATGGTCTTCACATGTGATATTTGACTAGTCATTAAGGCTCTTGAATTTCCAAGATTTTGGAATATATTCCTTTATGACTGTTATAACTTCTTTCTGAACATGATCAGCTTTCAACACAGATCTTTTGACCAAGATTCTCTCTTTTAAAATTGATCTGCAACGGATAGAAATTCAAAAAAGCAATTAAATCAATTTCTTCACAGTGTTGTCAGACCCAAAACAATCGGTTGTTTTTCTACAGCAGTTAAAACTTGATTTTTGATATTTTAACCATGAGCAGAAGCAGTTTAAATCAGATGACATTGATTAATAGAAACTTAATCACAATAAAGAACTTTGAAACAGAGATTGAGAAAAAATATAGGAAAGTCTTATCCTTGTGTTGATTCTTCAATGAGTCAATTGCTTGTTGATCAAGAAAACTCCTTTTCACTGTTTTGATCTTTTGCATAGCATTGATTCAGCTTCAATGACTGCCTTTTTCTTCAACAGCTTGATCAGATGGCTCAGTTCTTCTTTTTCTCTTTATTTTTCCTGCATAAACGATTTCAAGTAGCAAGATTTGGTCCCCTAACAAATTTGGGTCCATTTGACTTTACTTTGCTGTTAGAAACATCACATCCCTTAGGAATCCATTTCATAAAACCTTTAGGAACATAATATTTTCTAATTTTACAGAATCTAACAGAGTGTCCTTTCTTCATGCAGTAAAAGCATGTAACAACCGGTTGTTTCGTCTTAACAATCGGTTGTTTTTCTGATTTTCTTAAAAAAAAATTTGAAAACCTATCTTGCTTGTTCTGTGGATTGAAGCCTAAACCAGCCTTTCTAAAAACACAGTTTTGAGATGCCAAGACATTCTCAAAGTTTGATTTCCCCTTTGAAAGCTTGTCCACAGTTTCAACAAGATAGTGAACCTTTTTCTCAAGATTTTCACAATTTGTGCAAATGAGAGTATCACACTTGCAAAAGGCATTTTTGAACTGATTTTCCAATTTTTCAAAATCATTTTTTTCTTTTCTCAGATCCTCTTCAAGTGATTTAACTTTCTTTTCAAGCCCACTGTTAAGATCTTTCAATCAGTTGTTTGAAAGAACCAATCTATTAGCTTCATCATGTGTTTCTTGAAAAGCTTCAAGCAATTCACTATAATTTTGTTCATTTAAAGAAGCACATGAACTTACCTCACTTGAACTGCAAGAATCATCATCATCCTCAGCTATCAAACATATGTTTGCTTTTTCATCTTCACTTGATGAAGAACTTGATGATGACACCTCATTTTCATCCCAAGCTATGTAGGCTCTTTTTGTCTTGCCTTTCTTCTCCTTGTAGCTTGTCTTTTTCTCTTTGCTCTTGTTAGGACAATCTGCCTTTATGTGACCTTGCTCACCACAACCAAAACAAGTATAGTTATTTGAATTAAATTCATTGGGTTTCTTGTTTCCATACCTATCCTTGTTGTTGTCTTTGTTGCGGTTTCTCTTTAGGAATTTGCTGAATTTTCTTGATAGCAAACTAAGATTTTCCTCATCACTATCATCACTTGAATCTTGCTTTCCCTTATGCTTGGATGCTTTCAAGGCTATGCTCCTTGTGTTCTTATCTTCACTCTCTTGAACATTGAGTTTATTCATCTCTAGCTCATGTTCCCTAAGCTTTCCAAACAAAGAAGCAACACTTAATGATGTTAGATCTTTAGATTCGGAAATAGCAGTTACCTTTGGTTGCCATGCTCTATCAAGACATTTCAAGATCTTGATGTTCAGCTCTTCTTTGTCAAACGACTTGTTTAGGCTCATAAGGTGATTGATGATGTGTGTAAACCTTTTCTGCACCTCAGCTATTGTTTCACCTTTAAGCATTCTAAACATCTCATACTCTTGAATGAGAGCATGCTTTCTAGCTCTTTTCACCTCATTTGTTCCTTCATGGGTGACTTCCAAAGTGTCCCACATTTCTTTTGATGATTTGCATTGTGAGACCCTGAAAAACTCATCAGAATTTAAAGCAGAGGTTATAATATTTTTGACAATGCAATCGAATTTGGCCTTTTTGCTTTCTGCATCAGTCCATTGAGACCATGGCTTCTCAATGACATAACCATCTTTTTCAAACTTTGGGATAAAAGGACCATTTTCAATTGCATCCCAAATTCCTTTGTCAAGAGATTCCATAAATATTTTCATTCTAACTTTCCAAAACTGGTAATTCAAACCACAAAACAAGGGTGGTCTGTTTATTGAGGTACCTTCCCCAAACGGTAGTCTATCATCCATTTTAAAAAGATTTTTAGGATCAACTTGAATGACTTTCAAGAACCAAGCTCTTGATGCCAATTGTTAGAAAAGATGGCTTTAAACTAGAGGGGAGGGGGGGGGGTGAATTGTTTAAAGGGGTTTTCGCAAACTTTTCAAAACTTAGAATGAATTTATTTCAGAAACCAATTGATTCAGCAATTCAGTTAGCCAAAACAGCAAGCAAAAGTTGTAGTACCAGAAAAACAATCGGTTGTTTCGTAGAAACAATCAGTTGTTTATACCAGCAAACAACAAATAAACTAAATTTAAAGAGTTAGAGATAGAGAGATTGTACACAGTTGTTTATACTGGTTCACTCCAAACTAAAGCTACATCCAGTCTTCTCAGAAACCCTGAGGATATCCACTAAGCAACCACCACTTGATCACTTACACAACAATCAAGAGAATGACCTTGAACACCTCAAGAAACACACTCTCCTTGGTCAACACTAAGATTGCTGATCTTGAACACCTCAAGAACACACAGCCAATCTAAGCAAACACAGAAACGAATTGTTCAGCAGATTACAAAGATTACACTTGTTACAGATGAATATCTGAAATCAATACAAGTAGAATCCTATTCCAGCACCTTGATCAATCACTAAACTCTTAAGCAATCTCAGCACTTTGAAAACTCTTAGAAAAACTCTGTCAAAAGATTTTTTATTCTTAAAACTATTTTTCTGAATATGTTCAAAGATATAGTTTGTTATCAAATCTTAACAAACTCTTAAATTGCATTAAAAGATTGGTCAAAGCATTTAATGACTGGAGTGTATACAGTTAAAGCATTTAAAGCTCAGTCAAAGAAAACAGTTTTTCTGTTATGGTCCCAAAACAAACAATTGGTTGTTTCCTCGAATCAATCAGTTGTTTTGGTACTTAACAGTTTCAACCATTCAAAAACAGTTTTCAATCTTTCTCAAAACACCTAAGTATAAACAATCGGTTGTTTCGATAAAACAATCAGTTGTTTCAACTTAGTTTGAAAAACATTTTACTTTGATAAGAATTGAGATGCTAATTGTTTGAGATTTAATACAAGGGTGGATTACAACATATAAACTACCCCAGAACAAAGCTTAAACCAGCACAGCAACACCAAGCAAAGCAGAGGCTTCAACATCCTTCAAAGGATTTGGATTCTTCAAAACATTGAACATCACTTGGTTCAACAAAAACATAATTAAGAAAAACCAGAATACCAGTGTGTGTAGCAGCACCATTGCAGCAACAAACCTGTGATACCATATCAAAATTGCAGCAAAAATCTATGGTGTATCAGAGTTGTGACAGCAGCAGAATTAAAGTACCATGAACCCCAGAAATTTCAACAAGGAGACCGCAATTTCTCCCCCTATCTTTTCTTCATCCAACAGTTCCCTTTCTAGATAACATTCAATATCTCAACCCTTTTCCTTTGATTTGGAATATCAATTTCAAATGCTTGAGGAAGATATCAAAGTATTGTTTCATCAAGTTCCAAAAAGTTGTCAACTTCATTAGTGAATATGATGGCAGGCAAAGTTTATGAGCTAAGCTAAATATGGTAGACACAAGTTTAAGCATCTCCAAACTACTTGCTCAACAATTTTGATATTCAACCATTGATAAAAACTGCTCCAGAATCCTTAGCAATAGCCTTGGCAAGCATGATATTCTAAGTGCCAAGAGGTCCATACAATGGGACACTCTTTTGTAAAAACATACATCTTGGTCCCTAATATCAGAAGCCATTTGTTTTTCTGTAGCAAGTCCATCCTCACTAGAGCGCACACCATATGCAGTACCAACAATAGAGCTCTTCAAAAGGTTCATCTTCAAGTTGGTCAAATGATTGCTCAAGAGGTGAATTTGGTAGAAATATTCTCTCTTCTGTTAAGAGCAAACCTTCCAAACGTTCCAAAGATACATTTACAAATATTCATCAATCCCATGACCACCAATGTGATTGCCATACATAGAAAGCTTTGAATTTCAAGGAAAACAAAGAATACATCTCTTTATTATCTGATTCAGAGCCATAGTAAATGCATTTTTGACCCACAATGGGTTTTGAAAGAAAACAAATAGTTGTAATCATGCATATGAATTCATAACAGCTTTATTCAAATGTGGCAGAGGTAAACCAATCGGTTGTTTCTGTAGAGCATGGAAGCTTTGATGAACCAAATTTGTGATGAAGGCTTGATGCTTTGCTGCTTTGATTGAAGCTTAGTTCTAGAATTCTTGTAAAGAGCATTCTTAATCTTATGCACAAGCTGAATGAATCTTTTTTAAAAGAGAAAAATGTTTTTCTAAGCAAAGAGAAAAACAACCGGTTGAATTCACGATACAATCGGTTGTTTCACACTTAGCTTATTTGAAGGTTTTTAAAACTGTTTTTGACTTGCTTGACTAACTTTCAAAACCAATTCAACCGGTTAAAACGATATTTCAATCGGTTGATTGTCACATTACTTAACAACTTTTCAAAAACCTATTAAACCTGTTTTTAGTTGAATTAAAACTGATTTGGCTCATGATTAATTGCCTAGAACGGCTAGATTTAAGAGCTATAAATATGGTTTCTCTTTGTATTATAAAACACACAGAAAGTGAGATTGAAAACGTTTTTTAGAAGAGATTTGATTCAAAGTTTTGCAAGATTGCCTAAAGGTTGTGCATTGGTTCAAGAACTGATCTTAGGAGCTCTGTGATTCCTGAAATACCAGGTGTAATCTGTTCCTTTTTTTATTCTTGTAATTGTTACTTTTCTATACTTGTAAAGTTTGAAAACTTGTAAGGTCAAAGGGTGTTCTGATTGTGGTTGTGTGAAAGGAAAAGAGGGTGAGTGTTCTTAGGTTATCAAGATCACCTCTTTGTGGCTTTGAGTGTGTGTAATATGTGATTGACTGCTAGTAGAAAACCTAGTGGTTGTTCTCGGGATTAGATGTAGCTCAGAGGTTGAGTGAACCAGTATAAATTGATGGTGTAATCTCTCTCTCACTCATTATAAACTGTTTGATTTGAGTTTGTTATTTCTGTTGCCATAAATAACCAGTTAAAACGAAGTTTCAACCGATTGATTTTCTGTAAGCAGTTTCAATTACTTTGTTTGTTTGGCTTCCTTGATTACAAGAGAAGGAATACAAAACAAAATAATCCAGAACTACACAAGAGTAAAAATATAGAATTGGATTTAAAATTGAATATTCAAGTAAAAGAAGAACAAAGAGTTATTCTTCAACTTATAGAACACATTTGAAGCAGTACAGAAATTCAGAACTAATGCATTGTCTTGCTTAGTTGCAACCATGAGATCTTGATTCTACAGATCCTTCATGTGGAGGCAAGGTTTTGCAAAAGAAAAACTTGTTAAATCACAAGATTTGATCCCTTAAAAAAATAAGTCACAAGATTCGTTGCCTCCACAAAAGTTTTAAAATATCTACCCTTAATAATTTTATATGATGAAGTGTAGGGAGGAAAAAGAATGCTACAAGGATGACTTGACAACGAAAGCCAACCCACGGGATGAGGTAGACAAGAATTGTAACAAAATAGGAAAGATTCAAGGGACCACCTCAACTTAAACAAGTCTTGGGGACCATTTTCCTGACCGTGATAAACACGCTTAGATGAACTACAATTATCGGCTACAATCACATCTTGAGGGGCGTCAGGTTTTAGCATGGAGAACCTAGAGATAAAATCATTTATGGCGGATGAACCCCTAAAGTTAGTAATCAAATAGGTCACACGAGGGTCAACCCACTTGTACCCGGGATAATGAGATGGTCAACTAGCAAGGTTGATTGCCCAACTAAAACCAACAACATTCCCCCTAACCTCGCTGGGGTTGGTATGGATTCTCTCAGATGATGTAGAAAACAAAAGAAATACATGACTAACCTTTTGACGAAAGAAAAAAAACACCTAGTCACAACTCGACATTCGACAAATCACTTAGTATTCGAAGTCAGAGAAAGTAAGCGAAATGTAGAAAAGTTCAAAATGCACTGTTATTTATAGATTTTAGTGATTAGGAAATGAAACATTGTCTCGTTCTCAGTCGTTGGATTTGATTTAATCCAACGAGTTCAAATGGTTGAGCACGAAGTGACACAGTCAATAGGACCCTGAGATCTCTTAGATAAAAAAAATTAGGTTGAGCTCGAACAACGTGTTGAGTGACTTACGTCTAACCACCTCTCACACCATGGACCATTAATGATTAAAACTATCACTTGCTACCTTGAGGCACCCAACGATCACATCTAGGCTCTTCAAGAAGATTCTCCCTCGAGCCAGGGGGCAAGTGTATCGGTCGGAGCTGAGTGAGCCACGTCACTCAGTATCAATAGCTGATCGATTGGACGAATTGGTTACATTAATAGAAAATAAAGAGATCCACGATTAATCAAGTAATATCCTATGACTCTAATACACATGTGAAAAATCAGGTAATGTTGTTTTATTAAAGATACGTATCAGATACAACCCATAAACGAAATAGCTCTTATTAATACTATAAATAGGCATGGTTATACAAGAGTAATGTACATTTTATCAATATTTCATTCACTCTTATACAAAATGCTTACTTGATCTTCGGAGAACCTTTTAGAGGTTAACTCCCAACCAAGTACCAAGGAGCGAGTACGAGAAAAAAAGAGAAGGAGGAGCGACTAAAGGACCAGAGGCAATTGTTTACACCAGTAGCAAGTGTTGAATCAAGTGTGATTCAAGCTTTGAAGAATCCAAACCCTTTGAAGGTTGATGAAAGGCTGGATGTGCTTGTTGTTGCTGAGCTGTCTTTAGATAGGATCTGGGGTAGATTTTATGTGTAAATCAACTCTTGATTGAATCCAAAGCATAAGCATTCTCAAACCTTTTAAAAGAAAAGTGTTTTTCAAACCAAGTGAAAAACAACCTGTTGTTTTATCGAAACAATCGATTGTTTTATACTTAGGTGTTTTTAGAAAGGTTGAGATCTGTTTTTGATGGTTGACTTGCTGTCAAACCAAAACAACCGATTGATTCGTGAAAACAACCGATTGTTTATTTTGGGACCATAACAGAAAATTGTTTTGTGCTTTGACTGAGCATTAAATGATTCTATAACTGTATACACTCCAGTTTTAAATGCTTTGACCAATCTTTAATTGCAATAAATAGTTTGTTAAGATTGTGTAACAAACAAATTTGCTTTAATCATAGAAAAACATATTTGAGTTTTTCACTGAATGAGCTTTTGAAAAGTTGAGAATTGCTTAGAGATTGTATTGATCAAAGAGTGTGAGATAGGATTTTCATCTTGTATTGATTTCAGATTTGTTCTGTAACAAGTGTAATACTTTGTACTTTGAAAGAAACTTTGTGTGTATAGCTGAGAAGTGTTGTGTGTTCTTGAGGTTGTCAAGATCAGCATTCTTAGTGGTGTTGTGCTGAAGCCAAAGGAAGTGTGTGTCTTGAGGGGATCAAGGTCACTTCTTTGGTGGTGTTGTAAGTAATCTAGGGTTGATTTCTTAGTGGATTCCCCAGTGGTTTCTGGGAAGACTGGATGTAGCTCTTGGTTAAGAGTGAACTAGTATAAACCTTTGTGGGCATTCTCTCTACCTTAAACTCTTTAATTTCAGTTTTATATTTGTGAACTGGTATAAACAACCGATTGTTTTTCTGGTGCTGTGCTTATTTGCTTTGTGTTTTTGGCAAACTGAATTCTAATTCAAGTTTTGTCAAAGTAATTTCATTCTAGACTTAAAAGTTTGCGAAAACCCTCTTTAAACCATTCACCCCCCTCTCTAGTTTAAAGTCATACATTCTAACAGCAGGTACTATCTAGACCATATACAAGTACAAAAAGTACTTTAGATATTAATAAATGTTTAGTCTATAAAATAATATTTAATTTAGTCAATATACAATCTACAAGAAAAAACATTGTATTTCGTCGGCCAAAAACAAACATAAATGAACCAAAACCAACAAAAAAATGTCGTATTTATGTCGGCCAAGCATCGGACGAAAAAGATGCTAAAGCAAAGTGCTTTTTTCATCGGACATCACGAGTGACACAATTTGCGTGGCCAAGCCGACGTAAAAGGGACGCGAATGTTGTCGGCCAATCTGACGTAAAAAAAACGTAATATCGTCGGCTAATGCATGGTCTAGGCTGATGCAAAACTTAAGGAAAAAATCTGGATGTGAAGAGTTTTTTTTAATGTATGCTTATATTTCTTTTTAACAATTTCAATTGCTGAAAAATATTAAATTCATGGAAAAATAACATTGTTTCCATAAATTTTCTTTTGCTATTGCCATTATAAATTTTTATTGTTATCTAATCATATATAAGTTGAAAAGGATTAAAAGTACAATTTAAAAAAAGTGTTTGATTAATATAGAAATAAACATTATAAAAAATGTTTGGAGGAAAGTTTAGAGGGAACATATATTCAATATCTAGTAAAAAACTCGCTTTCACTCCATTGTGGTAAATAGTCAATGTGATCAACATTTCAGAGCAGCGTAGATTTCACGAACATCTCCAAATGTTCATCTCAGTCAATTGGTTAAGGTTTTATTGGTCTTTTTATTTCAATTTTCTTAGTTCCATGTGTACCAACTTCATATTTGCTTCAAGAGAAGATCTAAAGTGTATTATTCAGTTTGATTTCTACTGAGTAAAGTTTATAAAGATTTAGAAAACCCTTGTGAGCTTATTCTTTAAAATATGTTAATTCTTTTAATCTCTTGATAATATAAATTAATTTACTATAGAGAAATACATAAATTAAATCTAAGATGTAGAATTCTTATAGTCATGATGAATGGTAAATATTTGACTAAAAGTTATTGCACTAAGAGTTATATGTCATTCATGTCAATAATCAATAGTGTGATTGAAACATATGTCCTTGTGCTCAATGTAGTTGTAAAGTTTTTAAGTATGTGGATCAAGTTGGGTGGGATCAAGAGGGATTCATGTCTAATTATTATTGGTGGACAAATCATGGTGAGGAATTGCCACAATTTTCCTAGTGGATGTTGACAATTCATGTTATGTTTAATCTTTAATTTATAATTTAATTTTTACTATATGCTTTTTTCGTAATAATCAATTTGACTTCATTTTTAGGAGAAATATAAGAAACACCGAAATCAAACAAAAGAAATGCGTGAGATTATTCAAAAGCTAAATGATGAACTTATGACAAAAGATGTCAAAGAACTTATTGATGAAAAGTCATGAAAAGCAAAGTGAACGCATGCACAAACAAGCTAAGATGCACAAAGAAAATGAGCAGATACAACTCATCTTACAACACATTCAAATGAATAATCTCATATCAGACTCTTCAGATCCTACTACCAGTGGTCGTCATAAAGCAAAGCACATTAGAGATGACAGTTTAGAAGAATATTAGTTGCATATTGAATTATATAATAGATTTGACTCATTTAACTCTTTTAACTTGTTTTCAATAGTTTTAGTTGTGTAATATGATTTACTTTTAATTTGTGTATAACTTTTTTTTAAACTATGTATTTGAAATTCATTCTTATTTAGCTTGATTGAATTTTGAGTATCTATAAGCAGATTTGAATTTTTTTTATAAACAAATCAAAATACCATTTTAAATAGGTATTAATAATACATATAAAAATAGCCACCAAAACTAATTTGGTGGCTATATCTACAAAGTTGTTGTTTAGCGACCGAAATAGAATCGATCGCTGTAATTAAAAAAATATTTAGCTACCAAAATCAATTTTCTCGCTATAGGGATCTCCATTTAGCCACTGAATTAACCACCACAAGTTTTTCTTTTAATTAATTATTTTAACCCATTAGCGACGAAAAATGGTGGTCGCTATCACCTTTTATTTCAGCCACTATTTAGCCACCTATTGTTTATAAAAATTTGGTCGCTAATTTGGTTCCTGATTTCTAGTGACCATATGTTTTGCGACTGATTTAACCATCGAAATTTCGATCGCAAATTTGCGGCCAATTTATAATTCGATCGCTAAATATTTTGCGACTAGGGTTTTCGCTTCCATCTTTATTTGGTGACTATGTCGGTTGCGAATATGTTTAGCGACTGAATTTGGTGGTCGCTAAAAGTTTTTTTTTTTGTAGTGAGAGTTGAACGTGGTGGAGCAGTAGTGAAGGAACATTGGAGCTGAAATGAAGAAGAAAGAAAGTTAAGAAAAATAATAAGATACAAAAAAGAGAAGAAAAAAGAAAGAGACAAAGAAGAGACAACCGACAGTGATGGAAGCGGGACTAGGCAGTAGAACTGGCAGGCGCGGTGGTGTAAGCAGTGAGGGCAGTAGACTTACGACTAACATCGAGCTCAAATGAAGAAGAAGAACGAAATGTTAACAAAAATAAGAGAAGAGAAACGAATAAGCACCAATGGTGAAGACATGCCGGAGCAATGACGACGGATGGCACAACTATGGAGAGTTAAAATGCGGAAAGTGAGTGTGAAAAGGGGAGAGTGAGGAGAAAGTGAGAAGAATTAGGGTTTCTAAATTTGGGAAAAATGAGAGAAGTGAGTGTGGGGGCAGTGAAATGTGTTGTTTAAATAACATATTGTATGCATTGGCCACGTCCAATGCACAAAGATGCGGATTTTGCATCGGCTAGCAAACGCCAACCCCAACATAAATAAAAATGAATTTCTAAAATTAAAGATATAATTCATAAAAATTGTATATAAACTTATATTTGTATAAATTCTTTCAAAAATACATAAATCACTAAATTTAATAGATATTTAATTTACCATTTTCATATTATTTCAAACATTTAATTAAATCTTCATAAAGTCAAATTGAACTTTTAAAAAAAATAATTTATACAACATAAATAAATAAAATAATTTTATTTATATCAATAAACTTGTTATTGAAATTGTTCGGGATACCCTTTTTTAGCTTTTACAATGTATTTCTTAGTTCAACTCTTACCTTACTAACTGCAATAAAAAAAATAGTACATATGCTTCACCCAAAATGACAATGACCTAGGATTATGAACATATAATCCAAAGTCTGATTATTCTAAGTTCATTCCATGATTTTAAATTCATTTTATATCGGACTCAATCGATATGGGATTATATATGTTAGATTTATTATTATTGAGAGTATCATATAGAAATGCTATGAAAAAATATAAAATCATATGTAAAATCATATAATGGTATAATTAAGAACTAAGTCTAGTAATATTACTACATGTTCAACTTATATTTCTAAATTATGCATAGTTTATATTTTATATAATATTTACAAAATTTAAATACGTATTTTTTTTACTCAATTATAATTTTTCTACATTTTTTAATTCTTTCTAAAATTTTTATGATAATTTCTTTAAATAATTTTATTATTAAACACTTAATCAAATAAATAAATTTAATTTAACTAACCTATATCAAAATTTAAATTTTATTCCAAAATAAAATATTCAAAATTAAAATATTTATTACAACATTAAAAAATTTAAAATTTAAAATAAATAAATCATGTAAAAAAATATACATACAATAAACTATTCAAAATTAAAATATTTATTAAAATATTATAAATTAAATAAATTTTAAAAAATTAAATTTTTCAAATGATAAAAATATTTAAATATACACATGCGTTTGACTAGGCCGATGCATCACATAAATTTTTTCGAAATTTCCTGTCAGGCCGATGCATCTCTTTGTACGTCCCATAAAAGTTGGAGGCCCACAAAAAACAATTTTGTATCGGTTTTGCGTGAATTTGGTGGATAAAAATGATATCCACGCTTAGCCGACGAATGTAGAACAGCTAATGATGTAATTTTTTTTAGTGATAATAACTAATTATTTTTGTTTATAAAATTAATTTTTATTAAATAATTTTTAGTAATATATCTACATAGATATAAAAAAAACTATATAAAAATCCTTTTAGAATCTATGTAAGAGTTACAAGTGGTATTGGGCCGATTCTACTGTTCCAAAGAGGTAAATGCTTCCTGCACCATATCACTGCGCCCAGTCATAAGGGAAAAAACGAAAATATTCTTAAAAAATGAGGTACATATAAAATTAATTCCAGATCTCCTTTTCCCATTTTTCGGAACACAATAATCTCTTCTGCATAAATTTTTTCAGAATGTATTATTTTTAATTTTGGATTTTTTTATCTAGAATGAGATTTTGATTTTTTTTTTCCGAATTTTTATATCCAGAACACAAAATTCTCTTCCAGATCTATTTTTCCGGAATGCATTACTTTTAATTCTGGATTTTTATTTCCAGAATAAAAGGGTATTTTCGGAATTTTTGAAATTATGTTAGGTACGGGTTCAAAAGTTTTGGGTGCAGGAAGCATTTTTGCCTTCCGAAGATTGATCTTTTATGTGAAATTTCAGTCTTTGAAAACGTTGCCAGGCCCAACACACCTTTTCTTTCTCTACAACAAATACTTTTCTTTTTATCGAGAAAAAATAAAATAAATTACAACAAATACTTTGACACTTTATAAAAAAGAAAAGAAAACTCAATTAGCAATATATTTGAACAAATATATATATACAAATATATATATATACAAATATATATATATATATATATATTAATATTTTAAGTTAAAAATAAAATAAAAATATTAGTGAATTTAGTTTTCAAATGTCCTTTTTATTTATAAATGTCAAAATATCATTTTTTACCTGATAGACCATATCACGTGCGAATTCCACGTTTGTTTGCTCCCCTTAGTTGACAAAAAACAGTGGTTTCTATCACTTAAATAGATTGCTTAATGTCTTTTCCTTTGCTTGGCTCACAATTTTTTTTTTCATGTTTGCTTCTTTCCACATGGATAGATAAAAAAAAACATTTATAACTCACATTTTTCGTGCTGTCTATCATTATTTCACATAAATTCGGCCTTTGAAATTATTACTGCTCTTGAAAATTTTATTGGTAGCCCATTCCACTTACGAATAAATAATTTAGCACTAAAGTTGTTCTATGACCACACCATACGACAATCATGATGACGTCGTGGATGAAATCAAGGTAAAAAGACAAAGATTATTTTGAAAAGACTGTGATTTAGTGAGTTAGAAATTCTTATATTACATTATAGAAAGATTCTGTTTTTGTAATGGATTAAGTTGATCAAGGGGATGCATGAAATCTGTTTATTATCTATTTTAGTTAATGGAACTTCAACGGATGAATTTACACCTAATAAAGAACTAAGATAAGTTGATCCACTAGTTTTATTCTTTTTTTTTTAATTGTAAGTGAGAATTTGACTGGTTTAGTTAAGATAAGTTGATCCACTAGTTTTATTCTTATTTTTTATTGTAAGTGAGAATTTGACTGGTTTAGTTTGGCAAGCAATAAATAAGAGAAGTTAAGAGGGATAGTGATGAGAAATAAATGGGTAGAAGTGAACATTTTATAGTTTGTTGATGACATATTGTTCATGTGTCAAGCACTCTGAAAACATAATGGTTATAAAAAGCATTCTACAAGTATTTGAGGTAGCATTAGGATTGAAAATTATTTTTTACAAGACAAAATTAAAAGGAATAGGAGTTGAACAAATTATGTTGCAAAGATTTACAGCTATGTTCAATTGCAGTTAGATAAGAATTTCTTTCACATACTTAGGGCTTCGAGTAGGGGGAAACCATCGGAAGAGTCACTTGAAAGGACATGGTTGAGAAAATTAAAGAAAAACTAGTTATGTGGAAAGAAAAATATCTAAGTAGGATCACATTGTTAAAATCTACAATTACAACAATACCCTTATATTTATACATGTTTAAGTAGTTCTCAAAAGTGAGAAATGACATTAAGAGGATTAAAAAAGAATTTATATGGGGATGAGAACATGGGAATAGGAAATTTGCATGGGTCAATTAGGAAACCATATGCAAAATCAAAGAAGTTGGGAGTTTGGGTGAGAGAATCCTCATATCTTTTAAGCTCTTCCAGTAAAGGATGTCCAGTGAACTTCCCTGGTTGACCAACATCTTCATTATTAAGAAATTATCGATATCCACAATGATGACCATGGGATCGTCTTGAGCCGAGTCAATGACTTTGAGGTCTTTGTCTATGAAGGTAATCAATGGAATCCTCAGTCGGAGAGAAACCGAGTTTAAGTTCATGGATTGAACAACATGGAGGCGTTTCTTCCGAGCTAAGTTGGAACAATCCTGATACATCCCAAATAGCCAAGAAGATGACCAAGGACACAAGAGACACTTCACACTTTGATAAGTCATCTCAGCATCCAAGACAATGCCCCACCAAATGTCGGAAGGACCTTCGCAGAAGAAGAATTGGGCATAAACCAAAGCATCAGATGTTCTTTCTTCTAGTCTTCTTACAAGACAAAATGTTTGTAAATAAATTTGGCTCACTTTAGAGGTCCAAATAGAAGAATAAGCTAGATTAGGTATGCATAGCATAAATTGGAGCATACTTAGCAAAATGGGCTTGTTCCAAGCCCACTTTTCATGACACATGCACCTAGAATTAGGATTTTTAACCTAACTTCTAGAAGTTATGCCTAAGGAGTGGTTTTGACTATGGTGAACACCCTAAGCAGCCCCTCTCCCTTTCCTTTTCTACCCCTCACTCATCTTGCCCTCCAATTCACTCCTTCCTATAGAAAGGGTGTCTTCCTCCATGTATTGACACATTGAATTTCGAAAGTAAAGAAACACTGCTTGAGTGATTAATGAGCTTTGTCTCCTAAATTGTCTTGGGTCTTATCTTGAGAGTAGTGCACCTCAAGTGGTGGCTCCTTACCACTCATCTTGGAAGCTCCCACTCTTTTCTTTGTGCCACTTTCCATTCCATTTTATATTTTTTTCCTCTTTAAAATTCAGTCATATTTTATATTTGTTTATTTTTGTTCTTCAATTCCACACCTCGTCATCATCACTCTATATTTGTATTTTCTCTTTGCCCTCTAGAACCTTCACACTTACTTAACCACTTGGTTATGTTCGTGTCCAGTGGGGATCTTCTTTGGGTTCTCACCTTACATTGCTATAAATCACAAATCATAAACAAAGAGCAAACCATAAAATGTGCCAATCCAAAATCAACTCACATCAAATCCCCACCTGCAAAACCACCAAAAATCGTGTTGATCACTTATCTGCCTTCTCGGCACGTCGGCTCGTCCCTCCTTAAGGGTTCATTAGTCCAGTATTCTCACTCTGGTTACTGCTCGTCATTGTGTGATCGATGATGGTAATAATCCCTACGCCCCTCCTGTCTTCTAAAGTGCCCTTCCCTGCATGGGGGTAAGCGTTTCAAACTTCAGTGTCATTCTGCACAAATTTGAGAAGTCACCAGCTTGGATAAGCTTCTCGATTTTGTCCTTCAAATCTTAACACTCTTCAGTAGTGTGCCTGAAGTTTTGATGGTATCAACACTTTTCGGAACATGGGCTTTGATGTCTCTAAATCCAAGAAGATTGCTTAAAGACTTTGTTGCTGCTTGTGTGTGTGGGTTTTGTGTAGTTTGAATTTGTAAATCCACTTATATATATGATCCAAGGTTGCTTTATTCAAGTTCTTTTTAAAAATATATGTTTTCTAAAGGAAGTGGAAAATCAACCTGTTGGATTTTCGTTTCAACCGGTTGTTTTATACTTAGTGTTTTGACAAGAATTTGAAAAAGCTTGAAAATTGGTTGACCTTGCTTGTCAAGCCAATTCAACCGATTGTTTCGTGTTTTTAATCGGTTGATTTTTTAAAATCCTTAACACAATTCAGTTGGACTAATTTAATATGTTATGTTTGTTTTAAAACTGGTTTGGCTTTTGCATTCAATGTTTTTAACAACTTATTGGAGTATATATAATCTGTTTTACGCTCCTGGTTGTTAATGATTAATGAGAATACTTTCAAATAAAGTTTTTCCAAGATTGCTTCAAGCTTTGGATTCTTTCTAAGAGTGGAATAGGATTGCATTGTACTTCTTTTATTCAATCTCTAATTGTACCAGGAATTATCATTCCTTTTCTCTCTTGACTATTGTATTTATGTAAGAACTGTAGTGTGTAGATCCAGAGGGTGTTATGAGATTTGTGGTGTGTTTGCCAAAGGTGGTGTGTGTTCTTGAAGGGTTCAAGATCACCATTTTGGTGTGTGTTTTGTAATCAAGGTGTTTGATTCCTTAGTGGAATACTCAGAGGTTTTTTGGGGAATGAATGTAGCTCTTGAATAAGAGTGAACTAGTATAAATATCCTGTGTGGATCTTTCTATCTCTTATCTCTTTAAATCTGTTTTTGCTTGAATTTTATAACTATTGATATGAACAACCGATTGATTTTCTGCAGTTAAGTAAAAATCTGTTTTTTACTAATTGATTGATTGATTGATTCTCATTGGCTTTCAATCCACCTTCAATATTTGTGAAAATATTTAATAAAAAATTCACCCCCTCTTGTTTAAGGCCTCTAATTCTAATAATTGGCATCAGGAGCTGAGTTCTTGAAAATCATTCAAGTTTTCGATCCTAAATCTTTTTTAAATGGCTGAAAAACTACCCTTTGGGGAGGGTGCTTCAATTAACATGCCACCTCTGCTCTGTGGTTGGAATTATCAGTTTTGGAAGTTAAGGATGAATATCTTTGTAGAATCAATTGATAATGGAATTTGGGATGCAATTGAAAATGGTCCTTTTGTTATTATGCTTTAAAAGGATAAAGTGTTTTCTAAAAAGCCTTGGTCCTAATGGTCTGTGCATGAAAGCAAAAGGCTCAATATGATTGTATTGAAAAGAATATTATTACATCTGCCTTAAATTCTGATGAGTTTTTTAGGATATCACAATATGCCTCCGCAAAGGAAATGTGGGATACTCTTAAAGTTACTCATGAAAGAACAAATGACATGAAGAGAGCAAGGAAGCATGCTTTTATCCAAGAATATGAGATGTTTAGAATGCAGAAAGGGGAGACAATTGCAGAAGTACAAAAAAGGTTTACTCATATTGTCAACCAACTCATGAATCTTGGAAAAATGTTTGAAAATGAGGAACTCAACATCAAGATCCTCAAGTGCTAAGACAGATCTTGGAAGCCTAAGGTTACACTGAATCTAAAGATTTAACATCTTCGACAACAACTTTACTATTTGGAAAGCTTAGAGACATGAATTGGAGATGAATAGGCTGAATGTTTAAGAAAATGAAGATAAGCATGTGAGAAACATTGCCTTGAAGGCTGCTGGACATAAAAACTGTCAAGATTGATGAAGAAACCCTTAGCTTGCTGATCCAAACATTCAACAAATTCTTGAAGAAAAACAGTAACAAGAATCAACCATCCAACACATATAACAACAAGAAACTCAATGATTTCAACACTAACAAAAACACCTGCTTTGGATGTGGTGAACAGAGACGTATTAAAGTTGATTTCCCCAACAATGAGAATAAAGAAAGAGGAGCGAGCAAGAAAGGTGAAAAGAAAGGCAAAGCCAAGAGAGCCTACATTGCTTGACAAGATAATGATGTTTCTTCCTCTAGCTCATCTTCAGGAGATGAAGAAGCAAATCTTTGCTTAATGGCAAAAGGTAGAATCTCACATAAGCTGTGTAAGTTCCAACACTTCAATCAATTTTGAAAACTACAACAAACTTCTTGATGCTTTTAAAGAAACTCATGAAGAAGCTAATATGTTGACTCTTTTAAATAACTGGTTGAAAGGCATGAATAATTGGCTGGAAAATAGAGTTAAGATTCTGAAAGAAGAGCTAAAGAATTCGAAAAATGTTTTTGAAAATCTGGAAATGATTTACAAAAGCTCTTCTTGCAAGTGTGACTCTAGTTCTTGTGAAAATTGTGACTCTCTCCAAGAGAAGGTTCACTACCTTGTAAAAACTATGGATAAGCTTTCTAAAGGCAAATGAAATTAAAAAGCTGCTCTTTGTTCTAAAAAATGTGTCTTTGGTAAAGATGGTTTGTGTTTTAATCCACAGAGCAAGAAAAGTGGTGTTTCAAAGCCTTTTTCAACCTTCTTTGAAAAACAACTGGTTGTTTCATGCTTCTATTGTATGAAAAAGGGCCACTCTGATAGATTTTGCAGAGTTAGGGAAATTTATGTTCCCAAAGATATTTTAAAATGAGTTCTGATCCTGCCTGTTGACCAGGACACAAGAGCTTTGCCTCGTCAAATCTGGATCGACTCTGCGTCGTGTTAGCTTCGGTCCTTCGCCTTGATTCACCTCAAGAACCTGCAAAAGACAGAACGGCGCCGCTGCGGCCGATCACGCTCCGACGCCCAAGTCAGCGACTGAACCACCAAAATACTAAGAGAAAACTAAGAACAGGAACCATGCAAAATTCTCTCTCAGCGTACTCAAGTTCTCGCAAGCGTAAAATAAGTAATCTAAAACGCGCGCGTACCTCAAAGTTCGTTAGGATCTCTTATATACCTGTGCACTTTTCTCTCTCCTGACAGTTACACATCTGGACACGTGGCTCGTATCCAGCTGTACACGTGTCACCATTTGGAGCATCCTTGACTTGGGGCGCCACTTCTTACTCTTCAGGCTTTTCGGCTAAGTTACTTATGCATGAAACAACTCAACGCATAGCTGCCTTGGAGCGTGATCTCTTCTGCGTGGCGAGTACAGGTGCCTTCATACACACCTTCCCTGTGGTCTCGCCGGCCGCCTTCATGATCTACTTCACTTGCTTCATCGTGCATGTTCAGGTAAGCTGTTCCCCAACCTCAACCTCTGGCTAGCTAGGGAATGACTATCTGACGACGTCATCCTCTGCTTCGAAAGCCTGGAACAAACCTCCCTGATCCTTCGGCGATGTCCCGCTTTCGGCGATCTCTAACCACTTGATCGTCTGGGTTCGCATCCGGCGACTTCATCTCAAACCCGGTGACCGCCGGTTTAGGTATGCTAGAGATCGGAGCACGCCAACTTAATAACTGGCGACTACACGAGCCCCCCGACTTCCTTCCCTTCTACCAGCCACGAGCCCCGCTTAACACGCCTACATGATAGCTTGCTGCCACGTCATCACTTCCGACTACCTGGGCGGTACACAAGCCCCCCAGTCTTAAGCGAAGACTTGTCCAGCGAAAAGACTAAGTGGTCACGTCACTACCGATCTACATGGCGCTGGCTCAGAATTCCAAACGTTCGTACCTTCTGCTTTTCTGACGCTCCACCAAACACCTTTCCAATCGCTCGACACGTGGCTTTATCGACGGTCATCTTTAGCTGTCGTTTGCGCTTCCGAAAACGTTTGAAAAACCCTTAAACCCTTTTCCTTTTTACTGTTTCATCATCTTTCTGCCTTCTCAAAACGCTCCGAGTCTTCTCTACAAACCCACGACGCTCTTAGACTCTCTCAATCCCCAACTTCCTTCAACGCTTATCTGATCATCGAAAGGTACCTTTTTTACTTCCTCTGTTGATATTAGCTGCATTTTAACCGATTCGCATCATCCATTATCTGCCTGGTGCATACGCTGTGGGTTGCTTCTTCTTCTTCTCCCTTTTCGTAACTTAGGGCTTCGTCTTCCATTACTTTCATCACAACGAACTTTCGTTCGTTCGTTTTTCATCCTTCGTTCACAATCGAGTCGACCTCTACAACCTTCGCTCATCTTTCTTTTCCTTTTTCCTTTGCAGTTCCCGCGATGGCTCGTACAAAGACCACCGCGAATCCTCCTCCTTCGTCACGAAACCCTCCATCCCAAGCGCCTAACCTGCCGCGAGCATCTGGTGCTCCCTTTTCCCAGGCTGAGAGGCCTGCAACCTCTCGCCCCAACCTTGCTCAGGCAACTCCACCAGTCGCCGGAGGAGCCCCCATCCCCACTCCAGACTACAAGAAGCTTTACCCGTGGGCCAACTCAACTTTGCTGAAGGAGACTTCTTCAGTAAACTCTGCACTGGCGGTGCTACGGCTGAAGAAAGGGGACCAACCCAACCTCTCGTTCCACAAGGAGCACGATGACAAACTGATGGTGCTGCCTTGCCCTCCTGACGTGCCAATCTGTGCGGATGACAAGGGGAACAACGACGAGTTGTTCTGCTTCATCTACACTACTCTCTTCAAGAAGGTGAAACTCAGGTTTCCCTTCACCCGTTTTGAACGGGAACTATTAACCGAACTCAACATCGCCGCCCAGCTCCATCCCAACAGCTGGGTATTCGTGCGGGCGTTCCAAATTATGTGCGCGCATTTGGGACTACCGGCCTCGGTAGAAGTTTTCCTTTTCCTGTTCGAGGCCAAGAACCCTGGAGATTGCCCCTGGGTGAGCTTGAATGGAATTGCTGGGAGGTCGATCCTCTCTATCTTCCAGCAATCTTACAAAGATTAGAAGGGAAAGTTCGTCCAAGTGCGTCAAAATGATCAAGACCCTTCACTGCTCGACGACTTTCCCTTGTACTGGGTAAACAAGGGAAATAAGGACTCCAAGGAAAGCTTCAGAAGGCCAAGAAGTCCTGACAACATGGGCGAGTTGGACAAGGACCTCTGCCTTTTCTGGAAGAGCGTGGCAACCGCTAACATCACCTTCCCCACCTCTGCAATAATCACCTTCGAGTTCCTCGAGGTCCAACTCGAGGCTCACATAGGTTAGCACTTACTTCGACATTTAGCTTTCGTCTTGTGCTGCATCTCTGTTATCTATTAGTGGGCGTCCTGTTTGTTGCGCACTAGACTTGGTTTTTATTTCCTGCACCATTTGTTTGTCTTATTTGCACATGTACTCATGTACTTTACCTTTACCTTTGCACTTACTTGTATATTTTTGAGGCAAGTTAGCTGAACTGAGGGCGCTCGCCCGAACCCATAAATTGGCATCGGGCTCTCAAACTGTGCCAAACTCGGTGGTGGAGATCGCCGCTGCCCAGGGGAGATCGCCCCCTCAAGGCCCAGCTCCTCCAGAAGCACTGCCCGCCCCTCAACGAAAGAAGCTCGTCTTGAGGAAACCAAAGAGGAAAACTCCTCAAGTGGTCCAAGAAGACGAGGATGAGGACGATGAGGCGACTGAGGACGGCCTCATTACAAAAAGGAGAAGGGTAGCACCTTCTTCACCACCTGCTCTTCCAACACCAACACCGCCTTCTCCCCCAGCTCCAACACCGCCAGTCCAAGCAGTACCCTTGGCAGCTGCACTTCCTATGATTGAGGGCAACGAGCCCAACTTCATGGAGAACCCTCCGAGCGCCTCCACGCCATTCGTATATGCTGGAGAGGGTCCCCCTTCAACTGCCTCAATCGCTGAAGCTGCAGCAGGTGGGGATGAAGGCGCTCATCACTTGCCAATACTCATTACCGAGTCCCCCACATCACCACCACGCCAGGAAGCCCAACCCCATCAACCAATTCAAGAGGGTGGCGGTGAGACTCAGCACCAGGCTCCTTCAGCACCCCCACCAACAGCAGTTGCAAGCCTTCCCCTTGCAGTCAGAGAAATCTGGGGGCCCTTCACAGCCAAACTCAAAATGATGGCAGATGACCTCCCCTCTATCATAACTAAAGCTGTGGAGAGCTCCAACAAAAAACTTCAGGGTTATATCTCCACACTCGAAGAGGAGAATCGCCTAGTAAGGATCGAGGCGGAAAAGCTATCCTGCAACCTGATGATGGCGGAAATTGAACACTCAAGGGTGGAGGACGCCATGAACACCAAGCTGAGGATTGCGCGCAAGGAGGCCTCCGACCTACGCCAAAAACTGCACCTCCTAGCTCAAGAAAAGATCGAGCTAGAGAGTAAACTGGTTCCCTACCGGCTCAAGGTGGCTGACTTGGAGGCATAAAAGTGGATGCAACCAAGGTAGAGAACCTTGAGAAAAGGTTGGTTGAGCGGGAGGTTCTCCTAGGAAAGGTTGAAAAGGAGAGGGATGACGCCGTGGCCAAGCTCGCCGAAGCCAGAGAGGAGAATGAAAAGATTGCTGCAGAGCTGGCCCAGGTGCGGGAGGAAAACAAGAAGGTTGTTGATGACCTCGTTCAGACTCGTAGAGAAACTGAAGAACTGAAGAAGCGAGTTGACGAGCTGAAGCAGCAAACCGAAGGGCTCAAGCAACAAAACGAAGAGCTTGAGCTGAGCTCTGCCCAAGTCCTCGCCGCTGGGTTCGACGCCGCCCTGGAGCAAGTCGCCTGCCAATATCCCGAGCTCGACCTCTCCACGGTGTCAATATGCAATGAAGCGGTGGATGGGAAGATCGTGCCTTCTGAAGATTAGTCATCTCCATCCACCGCTTATTCCCTGAGAACTTTTTGCACAATCTTTGTAATAACTTTTCTTTTCTTCTTATGTATTTCGAACTGATGCCACCTTATTATAAATCTTTCTGCTTCCACATGTGGTCTTTCTGTTTGCTTTACTTCTCCTTGTAAAAACCGCTTAAACGAATTTAACTTAACGATTCTGCGGGCGCAACTGTTTACTTACTGCTTCGAACTCGATCAAACCATCAACTTTCGAACGATAGCATTCTAATAACTTGTGAACTTAAGGCAGCGAGCTTCAGCGTGAAACTACTTTCTAAACAACAAGTTTCAACCCAACTGATAGTTTAAGACATAGTTCACATGATCTGCTCCATCGAAACGGGCCCTTACTCTTGTCATCGCCTGAATCTCCTCTGATCACCATCGGGTCCCGGCGATGTAAGCCTCCTTTTGCCTTCATAACTTGGCCATTGTTCCCTCATCTGGGGGTAGAGGCGCCTTTCGGATCCTTCTCTACCTCCCTGAGTTTCAGAACAATAAGCCGGATAGCTAGGCGTTCTCTTCGAACCTACCTTAGCTATCCTTTAAACTTCTTCCACCCCCCACACAGTACCTGAACTCGTTCGAGACGAGAAGGATTTTATCTTGCCTGAACTCGCTCGATGGCGAGAAGGACTTTATCTTGCCTGAACTCGCTCGACGACGAGAAGGACTTTATCTGATGCCTCTATTTTGTCCAGGGATTACATCTCCTCTTCCCTGGATGCACTGAGGACTTTTAACTTGCTCTCGCCTGCACTCGCACAAAGTCGAGGAGGACTTTAACCGGTGCCTCAACTTGCCCAGGGCGTACATCTCCTTTTCCCTGGATGCACTGAGGACTTTAATGTTGATATTGTTAGGGAAATTCGAGATTTTGAGGAAGGAGGAAGACGACCAAGGGGGGCAAATGCTTCGTTTATCTCCCTGATTCCTAAAGTTCACAACTCGTAGAGATTAAATGATTTTAGACCAATATCTCTGGTTGGATGTTTATACAAAATAGTGTCTAAAATTATGTCTTTGAGGCTCAAAAAGGTTTTGCACAAAGTCATAGACGATAGGGAGTAGGGGGTTAATGGACAACGTTTTAGTGGCAAACGAAGTCTTGGAAGAAATGAAGAGGAGAAAGACTATCTGTGTTTTCTTTAAAGTTGATTACGAAAAGGCATATGACTTGGTCATCTGGGACTTCATTTGTTACATGATAGACAGGTTGGGTTTTAGAGGTAAGTGGATTAGATGGGTAAGGGCATGTCTTGAGTCTTCCTCGATGTTAGTGTTAGTAAATGGGAGTCCTACTCAGGATTTCAAACCAAGAAAGGGGTTGAGACAAGGAGATCCTCTAGCTCCTTTTCTCTTCCTCATAGTGGCAGAAGGATTGGTTGGAGTTGTTAGGAAGGCGATTGAGAAACTAGAAAGCCTGGAGATCAGAGATAGGTCCGTTAAGGTAAATATGCTTCAGTACGCGGATGACAAAGTGTGTTTTCCATCAAAGCCATTCTAAATTGTTTTGAATTAGCTTCAACTTTAAAGGTTAATTTTGAGAAGAGTAGTATTGGCGGGGTGGGATGCAGTTTGCACATGTTACAACGCAGTGTGTCTATTCTGAATTGCGATTTGATGAAGACTCTGCTCAAGTACTTGGGCATGCTAGTAGGGGGTTGCTATAAAAAGAAGCAAGTTCTGGGAAAGGGTGGTGGATAGAGTGAGGAATAGATTAGGCGATGGAAAGACCAGTTTATCTCGATGGCAGGAAGACTTTGTTGATAAAATCGGTGTTGTCTTCTCTTCCCTTGTTCTATTTATCCTTGTTTAAAATGTTGGCTACAATGGCAAAGGAAATAATTAAGTTACAAAGGAATTTTTTTTGGGGTTGGGGGTTCGGAAGGAAGGAAGATAGCGTGGGCATCGTGGAAAAACGGTTGTAAGTCAAAGGAAGAGGGAGGACTAAGAATGTTAGAGATTAATCAGTTCAATATTGCTTTGTTAAGAAAGTGGATTTGGTGTTTGTGTTATAAGAAGAATGGGTTGTGGAAAGATGTGCTGGATTCAAAATACGGAGGGTGGAGGGAACTAATGATTCAAAGGAAATGTAGATTAAATTCTATTTGGTAGAGGGATTTGAAGGAACTGTGGGCGCTTGAGGGATGGAAAGGCATATTTGAGGATAATTGTTCACGGGACGTCGGGAATGGCAGGGAGTTAAGGTTATGGGAGGATAAATCGGTGGGAAATGCAAATCTCAAGGAAAAATTCTCGAGACTCTTCTCAATCTGTTCTGAGAAGGAAACTCTACTTTGGCAAGGAGGGGAGATGAAAGAAAATTTAGAGTGGGCATGGAAGATTGACTGGAGAAGGAATTTGTTTGATTGGGAGAGGACTCAGAACAAGAGTTGAAGAATCTTTTAGAAGAAAAAAGAGTCAATGTGGAGAAGGAAGATACTTGGGTCTGGAAACATGGTGAGACCAATACGTTCACTGTCAAATTGGCATACAAAATTCTTAAGGAAGATGGCCAGGGGGATGAGGGTGATTGGTATGTGGACTTTTGGAGGATGAAGGCTCAACCATCAACCCTCCTCACTGCATGGAGGGTTATGAAGAATAAGATAGTGTCTAAAGCAAATTTGGCGAGAAGAGGAATTTGTTTGGATAGTAGTATTTGTGGCCTGTGTGGGGAGGAAGAGGAAACTACGTCCCATCTCTTTTGTACTTGCAATGTCGCATGGCTAGTATGGTCAAAGTGTTACGAGTGGTTGAGGGTGGCATCGACGGAGCATCGCAAGCCAAAAATGCACTTTTGAGTTTTAAGATTAGTGGGATGAATAAAAGCGTTAATCAGATGTGGGGTTGTGTGTGGGTAGCGGTGGTAGATGAGTTGTGGAAACATAGGAATAAAAAGATTTTAAAAAGTAGCAGGATAGATCATATGAAAAAAAATTCTATGGTGCAAGTGAAGGTATGGTCATGAGTGAATTCTAAAGCCGGTGGGGTAAGTTTTTCGTATTTTGACTGGTGTCTTGAACCTTCGGTATGGATAAGATCTGTTAGAAAAGGGTAGGTTTTTTCGTCGTATTGTGGGGTTGCTTACGTTTGTCAGTCATGATCCTCAGCTTTTGTGTTATGGTCTGTGTATAATTTTTTCAGGATTGACTCTGAATGACTTTATATAAAGGTTGAAATATCCTGAAATATCTCAATTTAATTTATTCTTTATTTGTTGATAAAAAAAAACTGTTTTGAAAATTGATTTTTTTGTGAAATTGCTGTCTTTGAAATCGTTGCCAAACTCAACACACCTTTTTATTACGAAGTGGACTTTAAGCCTAACTCAACCCCATAAAACCGGCTCTAATCTCTAGTCGATGTGGGATCTCCAACACACCCCCCTCACGCCGAGACTACCAACTCGTGCGTGGGACTATATATTATGGGTGGTCCGATAGCGGCCCGATAGCGGGTGGCACGATAGGCCCAACACAAACACTCGCTAGGATAGGCTCGAAATGGCTCTGATACCATATTACGAAGTGGACTTTAAGCTTAACTCAACCCCATAAAACCGGCTCTAATCTCTAGTCGATGTGGGATCTCCAACACTTTTCTTTCTTTACAACAAATACTTTTCTTTTTATCGAGAAAAAATTAAAATAAATTACAACAAATACTTTGACACTTTATAAAACAAAAAAGAAAACTCAATTAGCAATATATTTGAACAAAATATATATATATATATATTAATATTTTAAGTTAAAAATAAAATAAAAATATTAGTGTATTGAGTTTTTAAATGTCCCTTTTATTTATAATTGCAAAATATCATTCTTTTAGCTGATATATAGACCATATCACGTGCTAATTCCACGTTTGTGTGCTCCCCTTAGGAGACAAAAAACAGTGGTTAAATAGATTGCTTAATGTCTTTTCCTTTGCTTAGCTCACACTTTTTTTTCATGTTTGCTTCTTCCCACGTGGATAGATAAAAAAAACATGGATAGCTCACATTTTTCGTGCTGTCTATCACTATTTCGCATAAATTTGGCCTTTGAAATTATTACTGGTGTTGAAAATTTTATAGGTACCCATTCCACTTACGAATAAATAATTTAGCGCTAAAGTTGTTCTATGACCACACCATACGACAATCATGATGAGGTTATTCTATGACCACACTATACGACAATCATGATGAGGTCGTGGATAAAATCAAGATAAAAATACAAAGAAAGATTATTTTGAAAAGACTATGATTTAGTGAGTTAGAAATTCTTATATTACATTATAGAAAGATTATGCTTTTGTATTAGATGGATTAAGTTGATCAAGGGGATGCATGAAATCTGCTTTATTATCTATTTAGTTAGTGGAAGTTCAACTCATGAATTTACACCTAATAAAGAATTAAGATAAGGTGATCCACTAGTTTTATTCTTATTTTTTTATTGTAAGTGATGGTTTGACTGGTTTAGGTAGGCAAACAATAAATAAGAGTAAGCTAAGAGGGATAATGATGAGAAATAAATGGGTAGAGGTGAACATTTTATAGTTTGTTGATGACACTTTCTTCATGTGTCAAGCTAACTCTGAAAACATAATGGTTATAAAAGGCATTCTACAAGTATTTGATCCAGCATTAGAATTGGAAATTAATTTTTACAAGACAAAATTAAGAGGGATAGGAGTGGAACAAATTATGTTGCAAAGATTTCCAGCTATGTTCAATTGCAGTTAGATGAGCATTCCATTCACAAACTTAGGGCTTTGAGTAGGGGAAGCTATAAGAGGAGTCACTTGGAAGGGCATGGTTGAGAAAATTAGAGAGAAACTAGTTGTGTGGAAAGGAAAACATCTAAGTTTTAATGGTAGGATCACATTGTTAAAATCTACAATTACAACAGTACCCTTATATTTATCTATGTTTAAGTTGCCCTCAAAAGTGAGAAATGACATTAAGAGGATTCAAAAAGAATTTATATGGGCTTAGGTCAATTAGGAAACCATATGCAAAATCAAAGAAGTTGGGAGTTTGGGTGAGAGATATTCAAATGTTTAATGTAGCTTTATTAAAAAAATGGAAGTAGAGGTTGACAAAAATGGGAAAAATGGATTGTGGAAAGAAGCATTGGAATCAAAGTACATTTCTTGGAGGAGTTTAGATAAAAAAAAAAAAAACAAGAAAGTTTGAATTTTGATAAAAAAAAATGGATGTAATAAGCCGAGTGGTGGATGTAACAAACCGAGTGTGTTTGTGTCCAATTCTATGTATAAAACATGTTGGATGATAATCTGAAGGCATAAAATGTAAGTATGAGGAAGGTACAAAGGGTGCATGGGTTTATGAAGTGAATGAGAAATCAACTAGGCCTAAACATAAAGATAGTCTAAACAGTGTACGCTGAAGGTGGGAATTAAAACTGCATACTTGTTTATGCATTTATGAAAAACATGTCAGATATAGGCTACTAGCTGCAGAGGATATCGTTTTGTGCCTTGACTGTTCTTTCTTATGCTAATATGTGGGTTCAAGCATCTTATGCAGGCAGGTTGCAGGAACATGCACTACACACTGTACCTTCAATTACCAAAGGGATGGCTTCAATGAAATAATCATACGAGGGGTGGACAACATCAATTTGCTACACAAGTAAACATCGGGAAATAACAATAATTGACTCTCTTGTTAGCTATGTACGTTGTCCCTATAGAGGCACAATCGTGTCTTTTTTTGTATTGTCTGGATTGAGGGTAATTAATTTTGTAAGACTTGTAAGTCTGTGATTAACTAAGATTTATACTGATAAAAGAACAATTTGATTAGGGACACTGATTATGTGTTAGCCCATTTATAGATATAGTGTTCAATTCTAAGATTTGAGTTTTATGTATATGGATTGAGTCAATTCCATTCCCTCATTTTATAAAATTTCTTATTGATTATAAAAAAGAACACCATATACGTTAATCATGAATCTATTTTTATATAATATAAAATTCCTCTTCTTTGGTTATATAAGGTCCTTCATACGAAAATTTATATAACTACATAGCATACAAAGTTACAGTTTTACTCAAATTACTCCATTCTGTCACCTAAACCCCCAGAAAGAGAAGAATCACTTCGAGGAGAAATTAAAGATGTTTAGTGTTAAGGAATTAGTTGAATCGAGTACTATGGTCTCTGTTCCCTCCAACTACGTTTGCCATAAAACCCCCGAAGATTCCATGTTGTATTATGAGACAGAGAACATTCCAACAATTGATTTTCACCAACTCACCTCTTCCAATTCCAATGAACGCTCTAAGGCAATCCAACAACTAGGCGATAAATGTCGTGATTGGGGTTTCTTTATGGTATTCACATGTTTAAACCTCAAACCTTATATGTATGTTTTAACATGTCCACTTGCATGTTGGAGTTCCTTCCTTTTGTTGACTTTGAACTGCTTATATAGGTAATCAATCACGGTGTATCGGAGACACTAAGGGAGAAGGTGCTTAGGGAAGGTCAGAGCTTCTTTGATCTGAGCAAGGAAGAAAAAATGGAGTTCGCAGGAAAGAAGATACTTGATCCAATAAGATATGGAACAAGCTTCAATGTCATGGTGGACAAGACACTTTTCTGGAGAGATTATCTCAAATGTCTTGTTCATCCTCACTTCAATGCTCCTTCTAAGCCTCCTGATCTTAGGTACCTTCTCCCCACACTTTTTCTTTTCTTACCCAAACTTTCTCTCATATCAAACTACACCAACTTCTATCATTTTTTCTACTGAAAAAGCATATTTATTCTACTAAATACAAGTTCTTCTAACAATTTTTTAGCCCTGAACCTTCCAAAATAAATCTTAGTCTATTCTTTTACTTATATAAGTGAGAGCTAGCTTTTATATCACTTTATTATTTTTATATATTATTTAAATTTATTATTTTTATTCTAAAGTAGAGTCAAACATATATGTATTTTCTAAGGGTAAAAGTTTCAAATTGCAAAATCTAATCCATTATTATCCAAATCTCTATTAGTTGTAATCCATTTAAATGGATTTATCTCAAATCCAAATCCATAATTTTGGATTTTAAATTTAATCCATTTAATTGGATATGGATTAGATATAAATTGGATACATTTTTTGATTATCCAAATTGTATTTTGGGTTGGATTTTGACTTGCCCCGATCCAGGTTGAGCCAAGACAATCCGAGCCCAGGTTGAGCAAAGTTGACTCAAGTCCACGTCAAGCCAAGTCGTCCGAGTCCAAGTCGAATCGAGTCAGTATGAGCCAAAGTCGAGCCAAGTCATTCCGGCCAAAGTCGAGCCAAGTCAACCCTAGGCCAAGTCCATTTAATTGGATATGGATTAGATATAAATTGGATACATTTTTTGATTATCCAAATTGTATTTTGGGTTGGATTTTGACTTGCCCCGATCCAGGTTGAGCCAAGACAATCCGAGCCCAGGTTGAGCAAAGTTGACTCAAGTCCACGTCAAGCCAAGTCGTCCGAGTCCAAGTCGAATCGAGTCAGTATGAGCCAAAGTCGAGCCAAGTCATTCCGGCCAAAGTCGAGCCAAGTCAACCCTAGGCCAAGTCAAGTTGAGTGGCTGATATTGAGTCGATCCGAGTTGGCCAGGACCGATATCGAATCGAGTTAGCCCAGACTAATGTCTAGTCGAGCCGGTCCAACACCATGTCGAGCTGAGTCTTTTGGGTTTGATATCGAGTCGGCAGGCCTGGGCCGATATCTAGACGACTGGGCCATGGCTAATGTCGAGCCGAGCACGCCCAGGCCGATGTCGAGCCGATCAGGTCCGGACCAATGGTGAGCTGAGCAAGCCAAGGTCGATATTGAGCCAAGCGGGTCTGGGCCAATGTTGAGCCGAGCAGTCCCGAGCCCATGTCGAGTCGAGCGGGCCCAGGCCGATGTCCAGCCGAGCAATCCCGGGTCGATATCGAGTCGTCCGAGCCCGAACAGATGTCGAGTTGAGCGAGTCCGGGCTGATGTCGAGTCGAGCGGGCCTTGGCCGATGTCGACACGAACGGGCCCGGGTCGATGTCAAGCCGAGCGGATCGAGGCCAATGTTGAGCTGAGCGGGCCCGGGCCATTGTCAAGTTGAGCGAGCCCAGGCCGATGTTAGGCTGAACGGGCCCGGGCCGATATCGAGTTGAGCAAGTCCGGGCTGATGTTGAGCCGAGCGGGCCTGGGCCGATGTCGAGCCGAGCGGGCCCAAGCCCATGCTGAGCCAAGCAGTCCCAGACCCATGTCGAGTTGAGCAGTTCCGGCCCGATGTCGACCCGAGCGGTCCCTAGTCGATGTCGAGCCTAGCGGGCCTGGGCCGATGTCAAGCCGAGCAAGCCTGAACCGATGTCGAGCCTAGCGGGTCTGGACCAATGTCGAGTCGTTCGGATTCAGGCCGATTTTGAGTCGTCCGAACCCGGGTCAATTTCATGTCGTTCAGGTCTGGACCGATGTCGAATGGACCGATGTTGTATTATCAAAATTAATTGACAAAGTGGATTTAATATAATTAACAAAGTGAATGATTAATCCACTTTAAATGAATTTTTAAAAAAATCAAATAAATTTTATCTAGTTAAAATGGATATGGATTTTAAATCCATTCCATTTATTTGGATTTGGAGTTATATTGGATTTTAAACCACCTACTATTTTCCTAACAATTATATGATTTCCTTAGTATGGTTGTGATGTTTTTCTTATATATAGTAACAACTGAGATTAAACCTTAAAACTAAGTTACTCAATTTCTCCCCACTAGAACAATTTTAGCAAGTTTTTTTCTTTATACATTTTTATAATATCAAGTTCAGAAAAGAGAGGGAAAACACACATGCATGAAACTCTCCACAAGGAAGTTTTAAAGTAGTCGACGCAGTTTATCTTATCTTTTGCACATCTAGATTTTCGTAATCACAAAGTTTTCCGAGTTATATGTTGAAGTATATTTTCTCCTTTTGATGAAAACAAATATGAAAATGAAGCAGCACCAACATCATAACAAGGAACCCCACCTCCTCTAGCTACTTTCCATCGATGAACCCACTTCAGTTATAATTCCAACACTCCAAAACAAGACATTCTAAACCGATCAAAAAATATTGCATTGCAGCGTCTAAAATCTTAATTTTAAGAAAAGAAAAAGAAAGAAGAATATTTGAATTTTGGACTTCATAAACTAATGAAAAACCCTCTCCTATATGTCCGACTTGCACCACTCAGTACAGCACTATTGTTGGTGAAAAAGAGAAGTTCTTAAACCTAATGGGAGACAAAGAAGTGTGCGATATGGACCAGCCCACGTAATAAGATTACCCCATTTTCTATTTTCGAGTTTATGAAAAAAAATATTGTTATTATTAATGTGATATTAAATATAAAATCAGATGGAGGTATAATTAATTATAGACATACACTGATAATAGTTTTATTTATTGATATTATATTATTAGAAAATTACCAAATAATAATTAATTTTTTTAAAAAAAAATTAATTACTATATTTATATTAACTAAGTTAGATAGTATTTTATAAACTAAAAAATCATTGATATATAAATTAATTTCTATTACTAATATAAATTTATAAAATAGTTTTTTAATTTATAAAATAGTATTTAAGTTACTAATTATTGTTTTCTCTATATTTAATGATTTTTTTAGTGATAACTTTTTATATTGAAAATCAATTAAAAATAATCATTAATATTATTTTAAGATAAATATTATAAAATTAAATAACTTATCATACATAAATATTTATAACTGAAATTATAAATATTAGTAGAGTAGTTTTACATTATTGATATATATATATATATATATATATATATATTAGTTATTAACTATTATATGATCAACATTTTCTACTATTTTCCAAATATTACTAGTGTGTTTTCTAGTTTAAAATTTTAGATATAAATTAACAGTTCACATAGTAAAATTCCTGTTTACCTTTTTATTAGAATGCTCTTTTAATAATATTTTTTTATTTTATTTTAAACTGTTGTCAGATTAATATTTATTTATTTATACAAATAAAGCTTATAATAATATTTTAAAAATATCAATATTACAGATCAATATTATATAAATTGTATATTTATTATAAATTTCAATTATTAGTTTCTTAAAAATATACTATTGATATTCAATTTAGAGATGAAAGTAAAAGTGGTAGATTGATAAGGATAGTTGAAAATAAAATATTCATATACAGATCAGGTAAGAATAGTTTGAAACAATTAAAAGAAAAACAAAATTAAAGTAATTGTGAAAGATGTACATCTCAATAAAGAAAAAAAAAAGGCAGTCTTTGTGTACATCTCAATAAAGAAGAAACAATATTAAAGTCAAAGATGTATATCTCAATAAAGAAGAAAAGAAAGTATGATGGGTATCTCATTGAAAAAGGTGAGGAAAAAGGCGAGTCTCACCCTTTAAATTGTGCACTATAATCTGTAATACAGTGGTCGATGTAATGATTTAAGATTTTGAAAAGAGTATTTTTAAAAAGATGTAAAATTAATTTCATAGTTTAAGTTCATTTTTTATTTATAATTTTCGAAAAAAAAACTTTTATTTTTGAAAAGAAGATATAATAACTTTCTTCGAAAATACTCGAAATATATCTTTTTAAAATAATTAAAAACATGAATGTTTTATAAATTTATTTTTTTTATAAAATTTAAGTTATGAAAAACAAATTGAAATTAACAACTTCAGTTAACTACTTTCGTTTGCTCCATGATGCTCCACCAAAAAAATCAGAGACAATCATGATTTCAAATTTTTTTTATATAATCTAATAAGAGGTCATTTGGATTCTTTCAGTCGAATTCCATGCAACATCTAAATAAGCAAAAAAAAATTATTAAAGAAAAAATAATTTGAAAAACAAAACGTAATTAAGGACTTAGGTAGCCTTGATTTTTTTAGATAATGCTTTATTTGTTTTAATTTGTTTGGTTTGATGACATAATATTGTATAAGAAAATTTTGCTTTGTCAATCATTGTTTTTGGCGTTGAATGGTTGCAGGGAAACTTTAGAGGAATACAGCAGAAAGGGTAAGGAAGTGGTTGAAGAGTTGCTGAAAGGAATATCTCTAAGCTTAGGGCTTGAAGAAAACTACATACACAAAAGCATGAATGTAGAGTTGGGGTGCAAGATGCTTGTTATCAACTGTTACCCACCATGCCCTAAGCCTGAACTTGTAATGGGTCTTCCTACACACACAGACCATGGGCTTCTCACTCTTCTGCAGCAAAACCAGCTTGGAGGGCTTCAAATTCAACACAAGGGCAAGTGGATTCCTGTCAACCCCTTACCCAACTCCTTTCTCATCATTACTGGGGATCAGATGGAGGTGAAACAAAATTCATTCCCTATTCTTGCATGCACTTTACTTTCAGCTTTGAGCAAATAATGAATCTGCAATTTTTGTGGTCAGATATTGACGAATGGGAAATACAAGAGCGTTGTTCATCGTGTTGTAGTGAACACAAAAGGCACTAGAATCTCCGTTGGCACTGCACATGGACCCAATCTTGATACCATAGTGAGTCCTGCGCCAGAGCTGGTAGGAGATGATAATCTAGCACTATATCGTGCCATCAAATACAGAGATTACATATACTGCTTCAGCAAAACAATGAACTCGAAACAAAGACTTATTTGGAACGTATAAGGATCTGAATCAAATTAATAAACTCTTACCATCAATTAGGCAACATCCATGATGCAATTCTTGTATCTAAATCGTACTTCTGTTTCAACGTTTTGTTTTTCTTTTGATTGATGTACTAGGAATGTAATTTCTAGCTGAAAATGGATGCGCCAACCAGCGACAGAAAATTAATTAATTCACTTCTTGAAAGCAAGTGTTATTATAGCGAACAGTTGAACTATTGGATCGAAGGTTCAATGATCATGCCGTTGTTAAATTAGTATAGTAAATAGAGTCTTGATATATTAAATTAGTATAGTAAATAGAGTCTTGATATATTGACAACCTCTAACGTTAACATACATTTGATGTTGCAGACGTGACAATGACGTAGCAAAGTAAGATTGCACGCGAATGAGGAACGTGAGCTTCAAAATAGGGTAAAAAAGAATATAGTACATCGGTTCTTACTAACATCCTGAGACCTGGTTTGATGCTTCTGTGGTGATTTTAATGTCATATGAAAGCGAAGTGAAAGGAAAGGAGTTAATATGAGGGACAATCAAGCAAGCGAGCTTAAAGATTTTAATAACTTCATCGATACAAATCTGCTGATTGAATTACCTTGTGTAGGTACGCAATATACGTGGTTTAACCCTAATGGTAAGGCTATGAGCAGGTTAGACAGAGTGCTAATGTCTGAAGAATGGTTGCTAAAATGGCCTATCTGTAAGCAGTATGTGCAAAGTAGGGAAGTTTCTGACCATTGTGCCTTAGTGGTGAAATTCATGGTTAAGGACTGGGGTCCCAAATCTTTTAGAACTCTTGATGTCTGGTTTATGGAAAAGGGTTTCTTCGCGATGGTGAAGGAAAAATGGATTTCTTACCCAGTTCAGGGGAATGCGTTTTTTATGATAAAAGAAAAGCTAAAACGGTTGAAGGGCAATTTGAAGGTTTGGAATGTGTTCGGCAACATTGAGACCTCTAAAAAAATGATTTTGCAGGAGTTAGAGGGTTTAGATCGCCAAGCTTGCAATGGTGTGGTAGCGGCGAACGAGAGGCTGAGAAGGATTGGGTTGTTGAGTCGTTTAAAGGGGAGTGATAAAAGGATGGAATCCCTCTTATGTCAAAAAGCTAGAGCTAGCTGGCTTAAGAATGGAGACTCTTGTACAAAATTCTATCATTCTTCTTTGAGATGGAGACGCCTTAGAAATGATGTAAAAGGTGTTGAGGTGGGGGGCCTATGGTGTGAGGAACCATGTACAGTCCGTGCAGAAGCAAAGAAGTTGTTTGAAAATAGATTTAAAGCAACAGGAGACTTTGGAGTAAGACTTGATGGGGTCGAGTTTAAGTCCTTAACACAGGAAGATAATATGAGCTTGGTGGCGGATTTTTCTGAGAAAGAAGTAAGAGAAGCGGTGTGGCATTGTGAAGGGTCAAAGAGCCCTGACCCGATGGGTTCAATTTTAATTTCATCAAGAAAAGTTGGGAGTTTATAAAAGAAGAGTTTATGGCAGCGTTGGTCTTCTTTCACTCAACTGGCTCTATCCGGAAGGGCTGAAATGCTTCGTTTATAGCTTCAGTTCCTAAAGGTAGGGACCCTGTAAATCTAGAACAGTATCGCCTGATATCCCTGGTAGGCGCTATCTACAAAATTATCTCTAAGGTGTTGGTTGCCAGAATAAAGAATGCCCTACCTCAATTATTGATGAATGTCAATCGGCTTTTATAAAGGACAGAGGGATTCTTGACAACGTGTTGATGGTTAATGAAGTGATAGAGGACCTAAGTGTTAGAATATATGGCTTTAAACTAGAGGTGGGGTGAAGGGTTTAAAGAGGGTTTTTGCAAACTTTTTAGTCTAGAATGAAATCCCTTTTAGAAAACTTGATTCAGAATTCAGTTTGCCAAAAACACAAAGCAATTTAGCACAGCACCAGAAAAACAATCGGTTGTTTATACCAGTTAACAAGTATAAACTGAAATTAAAGAGTTCAAGGGATAGAGAGATTGCACACACAATTTATACTGGTTCACTCTTAAACCAAGAGCTACATCCAGTCTTCCCAGAAACCATTAGGGAATCCACTAAGCAATCAAACCTAGATTACTTACACACACCACCAAAGAAGTGACCTTGATCCCCTTAAGACACACACTCCCATTAAGAATGTTGATCTTAAACACCTCAAGAACACAACACTTCTCAGCCTTACACAACAGAGTTTACACAAAGTATAGAAGGATTACACTTGTTACAGAATGATCTGAAATCAATACAAGATGAAAATCCTATTCCACTCTCTCTTGATCAAAGCAATCTCAAAGAAATCTTTCAACTCTTCAAAAGCTAAATTAGTGAAAAACTCAAATCTGTTTTTCTATGATTTAATCTTAGTTGTTTGTTACAAAAGCTTAACAAACTATTTATTGCTTACAAAGACTGGTCAAAGCATTTAAAACTGGAGCGTAATTAGTTATAAAATCATTTAAAGCTCAATCAAAGCACAAAACAGTTTTCTGTTATGGTCCCAAAACAAACAATCGGTTGAATGCTCGAATCAATCGGTTGTTTTGGTTAGACAGCAAGTCAACCATCAAAAACAGTTTTCAACCTTTCTCAAAACACCTAAGTATAAAACAATCGGTTGTTTCGACAAAACAACAGGTTGTTTTTCACTTAGTTTGAAAAACACTTTCAATTAAAAAGGTTTGAGAATGCTTAAGCTTTGGATTCAATCAAGAGTGGATTAACACAAATAATCTACCCTAGATCCTATTCTAATACACCTCAGCAACAACAAACACCTTCATTCTTCCATCAAACACAAAGGGTTTGGATTCTTCAAAGCTTGAACACACTTGATTCAACAATCTCCCCCTATTTGATGAAGACAAATCCCAGGTTGCTTGTGTTGAAATTGATTGAATCTGAAGCAGTTCCTGCAAAACAAAGTTTAAGCAAAGCACAATATCTCTGATAGAAGGTTAGAGCAAAAACAACAGATCAGCAGCATAAATAAGGCTTACTTAAACACTCAAACACAACATAGAGTTTGCAAAAAAAAAAAGATAATGAAAGACAACACAACATAAAATCTCCCCCTATTTGTCTTCACAAATAGACAATAAGAAGAGATAAAAAGATAATTGTTCCAGATTATACAAAGATTTAAAACAAAAGCTCTTAAACTGATATAAGGCAATAAACAATCGGTTGTTTCGTGAATTCAACCGGTTGTTTTTCCTTTAATCATCCTTGCCATACTAGAGATCAAAAATCTGATTCTGGACACCTTCTATCTGTTCATCCAAGGTCATAAACCGTGTATCCATGTTGTTGAATCTGTTGTCTATACTCTGGAAGTTGTTCACACACAAATCATGAAGATTCCTTTAATTCTCGGCAAAACCATCAAGCCTATTCACCATGTATCTTCCAAAAGAAGACATGGATGACATTTCATCTCCTTGATTTTCTGCACTGGTTCTAGCACCTAGATTGGTTTCAGGCTATTCTTCATGGTGAAAATCCATGTCAGCAGCTTGATCTTCTTCATCAAAATCAGCAGCTGCAGCACTTAATGAAGCACCATGATCACCTTCTTTGCTCACCCATTTCCCATTTATTTTGGTGAATCCCATCTTGCTAAGAGAGCCATTGTTCATCTCTTGTGTTGGCTTAACCAGCTCAGATGACTCATCTTCAAGATTCACTTCAAAATAGAGCAAGAATTTAGAGATTAAAACAACATATGGATAGTGGTAATCACTTAACCTCATGGCTTTTTGCATGTGTTCTTTAAAGATGTGGATCCAGTTGATTTTGATCTTCTTCATGATGCAGTAGATGTATATAAGGTCTTCTTCTGTTAGGACAGAATGGTTGCTCCCCCTTGGAGTAAGAATCCAAGTTACAATAAGAGCAAGCACCCTTTCATCTAGCTTTAGTCCTCCAACCGAACAAGTTCTCACTTGGGCATTTTAATTCTTCAAGCAACTCTTGTAGTATTGGACTTTGTTAAAATCCTCCACTACTCCAAGATTTCCCTTGTTGATTCTTAGACCAACATATTTCTGGCCAGCTACAGCAGCCCACACATCATGAGTGATTTCCATGTCAACTCCCTTCACATGAGAAACAAGATTGTTTCCCTCAAACTTGAGATTGATGTAGTTTTCCCTTCATCTTCAAGAACCTTCTCAACAGCTGGTCCTTGAGTAGCTTCCTCACATTGTCTAGCTTTTGTCTTTTCAGCTAATCAAAGGAAACAACTTTGGGGTTGTTGATCACCTTTGTGCTAGTTTCAAAACGATACTTTTCAATGAGTTTATTGTCTCCAGAAAACCAGCCATCTAGTCTCCCTCCAGACCTCACAGCTCTGGTTTTGACCCTCTTTGATGTAGGAGGAGTTGATTCCATGATGGCAGAAAAAGAGGCAAAGAAGACTCACACAAAGAGAGCAATAGATGTTGCAAGAGATGGCTCAATTGATTGTTCTTGTGAGAGAGAACAACTGCACCAGAATTTAAAGAAAAGCAGAACCAAACTGCATTCAATTGATGTGATTGGGTTTCAATCTTCAAAGAGAAAAGACTTGACCAAGACCTGCACAGAAAACGTCAGAAAAAGCAGAAAATCACATGGTCATCACATGTGATCTTTGACTAGTCATAAAGGCTCTTAAATTTTTAAGATTTTGGAATATATTCCTTTATGACATGTTGTAACTTCCTCTAGAACGTGATCAACTTTCAACACTGCTTTATTGACTAAGGATTCTTTCATAATTGAGATCTGCAACTGACAGAATTCAGAAAAGAATTAAATTCATTCTTTCACAGTGCTGTCAGAGAGAAAACAATCGGTTGTTTTTCTGCAGCAGTAAAATAGATTTTGAATTTTTAAGAATGAACAGATATGATTCAATGTAGATGAAATTGAGCATTTAACCAGAGATATTAAGCATGAATATGATTTTAAAAAAGAATTAAAGATAGAGATAAGGAAGGTCTTATCCTTTATGAAGTTCCTTCAATGAGTCATTGGTTTGTGATCAAGAAGCCTCTTTTGACTATTTGATAACCTTGGACTAATACATAACATTGATTCAGCTTCAATGTTAATCTTTTCCTTCCAAGAACCTGATCAGATGACTCAGTGCCTCATGTTCTTCTAGATTCCCTGCATAAACATGAATTCAAGCAACAAGGTTTGGTCCCCTTACAAATGTGGGTCCATTTGGTTTATATTTATCATTTGAAACCTCACAACCTTTGGGAATCCATTTCATAAAACCTCTGGGAACAGAAAATTTCCTTATTTTGCAGAATCTAACATAATGGCCTTTCTTCATGCAATAAAAGCATGTAACAACCGGTTGTTTTGACTTAACAATCGATTGTTTTACTGGCTGTTTTGAAAAATTCTGTGAAAACTTATCTTGCTTGTTTTGTGGATTAAAACCTAATCCAGCTCTTCCAAAAACACAATTTTGAGATGCCAAGACATTCTCAAAGTTGGATTTTCCTTTTGAAAGCTTATCCACAGTGCTAACAAGATAATGCACTTTCTTTTCAAGATTTTCACAATTTTCACAAATGGGAGTGTCACACTTGCAAGAAGAGTTTTTGCAATGAGTTTCCAGATTTTCAAAATCACTTTTTGATTTTTCCAACTCTTCTTCAAGTGCCTTAACTCTCTTTTCAAGTCAGCTGTTAAGCTCTTTTAATCAGTTGTTTGAAAGAACCAATCTATTAGCTTCATCATGTGTTTCTTGAAAAGCTTCAAGCAATTCACTATAATTTTCAACATTTAGAGAAGCACATGAACTTACATCACTTGAGTTGCATCACTCATCATCTCCTTCTGCAATCAAGCATATGTTTGCCTTTTCTTCTTCACTTGATGATGAGCTTGATGAGGAGACTTCATTCTCATCCCATGCTATGTAGGCCCTTTTTTACTTTCCCTTCTTTTCTTTGTAGCTTGACTTCTTCTCCTTGCTTTCTTTATTTGGGCAATCTGCCTTTATGTGCCCTTGCTCACCACAACCAAAACAAGTATAGTTATTGGAATTAAAATCATTGGATTTTTTGTTTCCATACCTTTCTTTGTTGGTGTCTTTGTTGCGGTTCCTTTTCAAGAATTTGCTAAACTTTCTAGATAGCAAACTAAGGTTCTCTTCATCACTTTCATCACTGGATTCTTGTTTGGTTTTGTGCTTGGCAGCTTTTAAGGAAATACTCCTTACATGCTTGTCTTCACTTTCTTGAACATTGAGTCTATTCATCTCTAACTCATGTTCCCTAAGCTTGCCAAACAAAGAAGCCATACTCAATGATGTTAGATCTTTTGATTCAGATATAGCAGTTACCTTAGGTTGCCAAGATCTATCAAGACATTTGAGGATCTTGATGTTTAACTCTTCTTTTTCAAAGGTTTTCTCAAGGCTCATGAGGTGGTTAATGATGTGAGTGAACCTCTTTTGAACTTCAGCAATAGTCTCACCCTTGAGCATTCTGAACATTTCATACTCTTGGATTAGAGTATGCTTTCTGGCACTTTTCACCTCATTGGTACCTTCATGAGTTACCTCCAAGGTGTCCCACATTTCCTTTGCGGATTTGCATTGAGAGACCCTAAAAATTCATCTGAATTCAAGGTAGAAGTTATTATGTTTTTATAAATGCAATCAAATTTGGCCTTCTTGCTTTCAGAATTAGTCAATTGAGACCAAGGTTTTTCAATGGAAGACCCATCTTTTTCAAATTCTGGAACAAAGGGGCCATTTTCAATTGCATAAAAAATACCTTTGTCAAGAGATTAAACAAAGATTTTCATTCTGATTTTCCAAAATTGGTAGTTCAAACCACAAAACAGAGGTGGTCTGTTGATTGAAGCACCTTCCCCGAAAGGTAATCTATCAGCCATATAAAAACAGTTTTACGATCACACTTTAATAAATTTCAAGAACCAAGCTCTTGATGCCAATTGTTAGAATGTATGGCTTTAAACTAGAAAGGGGGGTGAATGGTTTAAAGAGGGTTTTCGCAAACTTTTTAGTCTAGAATGAAATCCCTTTGAGAAAACTTGATTCATAATTCAGTTTGCCAAAAACACAAAGCCATTTAGCACATCACCAGAAAAACAATCGGTTGTTTATACCAGTTAACAAATATAAACTGAAATTAAAGAAATCAAGGGATAGAGAGATTGCATACACAATTTATATTGGTTCACTCTTAAACCAAGAGCTACATCCAGTCTTCCCAGAAACCACTAGGGAATCCACTAAGCAATCAAACCTAGATTACTTACACACACCACCAAAGAAGTGACCTTGATCCCTTCAAGACACACACATCCTTTGGCTCAGCACATACACCACTAAGAATGTTGATCTTGACAACCTCAAGAACACACAGTACTTCTCAGCCTTACACAATAGAGTTTACACAAAGTACAAAAGGATTACACTTGTTACAGAATGATCTGAAATCAATACAAGATGAAAATCCTATTCCACTCTCTCTTGATCAAAGCAATCTCAAAGCAATCTTTCAACTCTTCAAAAGCTAAATCAGTGAAAAACTCAAATCTGTTTTTCTATGATTTAATCTTAGTTGTTTGTTACAAAAGCTTAACAAACTATTTATTGCTTACAAAGACTGGTCAAAGCATTTAAAACTGGAGCGTAATTAGTTATAAAATCATTTAAAGCTCAGTCAAAGCACAAAACAGTTTTTTGTTATGGTCCCGAAACAAACAATCGGTTGAATGCTCGAATCAATCAGTTGTTTTGGTTTGACAAGTCAACCATCAAAAACAGTTTTCAACCTTTCTCAAAACACCTAAGTATAAAACAATCGGTTGTTTCGACAAAACAACAGGTTGTTTTTCACTCAGTTTGAAAAACACTTTCAATTAAAAAGGTTTGAGAATGCTTAGGCTTTTGATTCAATCAAGAGGTGGATTAACACAAATAATATACCCTAGATCCTATTCTAATACACCTCAGCAACAACAAGCACCTTCAGCCTTCCATCAAACACAAAGAGTTTGGATTCTTCAAAGCTTGAACACACTTGATTCAACACTAAGGAGGGGGAAGGGGGAGGAGTGGCTTGTATTTGAAGGTGGATTTTGACAAAGATTATGACTCCGTCAGATGGGTCTTCCTTTATGATATGCTACAAAGGATGGGCTTCCACAGTAAGTGGATCAGTTGGATCAGAGGTTGTATGAAAAGTGCCACAGTTTCTGTGCTGGTTAATGGGAGCCCTACGGAGGAATTCAAACCTTCGAGAGGGTTGAGGCAAGGTGACCCCTTAGCTCCGTTCCTCTTCCTAGTGGCAGTGTAAGGCTTGGCTGGCTTAGTAAGGCAAGCTGCCAAGGTCAATATGCTTTCTGGCATTAAGATTGGTAGAAAGGAGATGGAGTTGTGCATTCTTCAGTTTGCAGATGACACTGTGTTCTTCTGTGAGGACTCTTACAACAATGTGGTAACCCTGAAATCTATCTTGAGGGGGTTCGAGCTAGGTTTAGGCTTGAAGACTAACTTCCACAAGTCAAAGCTCGTTGGCATCAATGTCCATAGAAGTAGTCTTGGTTGCTACACAAAGACCTTGAACTGTGCTCATATGGGTGTACCTTTAAATATTTGGGCCTTGAAGTGGGAGGGAATCCAAGGAAGAAAAAGTTTTCGGAGCCTGTGTTGAATAAGTTAAGAGCAAGGCTCAATGTGTGGAAAGGGAGATTTTATCATTGGTAGGGAGAATATGTCTTATTAAATCTGTCTTGACTTCTGTTCCGCTTTATTACCTATCCTTGTTCAGAGCGCCAAATACGGTTTGTAAGAGCATTGTCAGTATACAAAGAAGGTTTCTTTGGGGTTAGGGGAAGGAGAACAAGCAAATTGCTTGGGTAAGCTGGAAAAGGTTGTGTAAACCAAGAAAGGAGGGTGTTCTGGTTTAAGAGACATTCGTAAGTTCAACTTTGCACTTCTGGCTAAATGGAGATGGCGTTATATATCATATGAGAAAGGGAGGTGGAAGGAGATGTTGGATTTGAAGTACAGGTTGGAACTTGAATATCTGCAGATACCTGTGAAACTTCAATCTTGGTGGTGGAGAGACTTGCTTAAAGTCTGCAGGGAAGGAGGAGGAGATGGGTGGTTTCAAAAAGAAGTCGGGTGGAAACTAGGATGTGGGGACAAAGTAAAGTTCTGGGAGGATGTGTGGGTTGGAAATTCTAATCTTAAAACTTTGTTTCCAAGACTGCATATTTTGTCTTTAAATCAGGGGTAAAAGGTGAGAGAGGTAGGTGAGTGGGAAGAGTCGAAGTGGCATTGGTGCTTAAGGTGGAGGCATGCAAGATTTGAGTGTGAATCCATGTTGGAGGCAGAGCTTATTACCCTTATATCCACGACCAAGCTGGTTAAAGAAGAGAAGGATGCCCAGGTGTGAAGGGATGATGGAGCGGGGTGTTTCACTGTGAACTCCACTTATGATTGCTTAGTTAATCATAGAAGGGGTCCCCAATCAGATGTTTTCAAGTACCTATGGAAGGCTAAGGCTTTCCCTAGTGTGCTGACCACAACATGGAGGGTTATGATGGATAGATTACCAACAAGAAAGAGCTTGAGCAGGAGAGGGGTGATGATGACTTCTTCTCTATGTGCTTTTTGTTAGACCAAGGATGAATCTTGTCAACATCTCTTCTTGGAATGTAAATATGCTATGAGCGTATGGTCTATGTGTTTTAGGTGGATTGGTATTTTGTTTGTTCAACATAACCATATAAAGGTTCGAGAGTTTCTACCTGGTTCATGGTAGTTATAAACAAAATCTGGTTTGGAAAGGGGTATGGGCAGCAATAGTCAGGTGTATCTGGGATCATAGGAATTTGGTCGTGTTCAAGCAAGGTGTAGTAGACGCGGAAGAGATGTTTCAAAAGGCACAACTAAAATCATGGTTGTGGATGAAGCATAAGTCAAACTCATTTAATTATTCCTTCGTGGATTGGTTTCTGAATCCAATGTCCTGCATCAAAAGCTATATATAACTGGGTTTAGGAAGGAGTCAAGCTGTGTTGGAAAAGGATGAAGGGGTTGATGGTGGTCCTGAGTGATCTGGTGTTGGGTGGGATCCAGAAATGATGTTGCTCTAGTTCTGGTGTTTTACTTGACGCGGGTATTGTTCTATTGATGCAGAAGGTATGGGAAGCTAGTGAAATGGTGTAATATTTTAGTAAGAAGGAGCAGTATAACCTAGTGGGGCAAGTGCTGACGTGTGTGATTTTCTGGAGGCAAGGTTTTGCTCTAGTGATGTAGTCCGTGACATTTGGTTTTTTTCTGGTTTTATGTTGCTAAAGGAACTATTGGAGCTGGTTGGACGTAGATATAAGCAAAGGGTCAAAGTTTTTTGGTTATGAAGCTGAGTAGATCTTGAATGGGTGAAGTGGACAAGGAAAGCATAAGACCTTTGGAATGTAACTTTTAATTCATTTATGCTTTGCTGATAAAAAAAATGGTATAATATTTTTTTTTACTCAGAATGAACCATATTACATCGGTTAAGCCATCTAACTAGTGTAATATATGATTCGTATTAAAAAAAAATTGATTTTTTTTCATGAAGAGTGGGTGGTCATAAACGTCACATAAGTAACCACTTATAGACACACGGGTAACCACTTTTGCATGCGTCACATAAGTAATGACTTACAAACACACGGATAATCAGTTTTGCATTGTCGAGGAACCTGTGGCTGGGTAACAAGTTCTAGTAGGGTTATTACACCGGTTAAGCCATATAAACGATGTAATATATGGTTCTTATTAAAAAAATTGATTTTTTTTCATGAAGAGTGGGTGGTCATAAACGTTACATAAGTAACCACTTACAAACACATGGGTAACTAGCTTTCGTGGGTTGTGGAGGAACTTGTGGCTGAGTAACAAGTTCTGGTAGTGTTATTACACCAGTTAAGTCATCTAACCGATGTAATATATGGTTCTTACTAAAAAAAATTGTTTTTTTTTCATGAAGAGTGGATGGTCATAAACGTCACATTTTTCATCCTTGAGAGCTTCATCAATTGACTTTGGTTCGATTTGAGAGACAAAAGCAGTGTGCCTGCAAAAGTTTGAGATAGAGCTACGTGTAGAGACACTTTCCTTTATTTTCCCAATGATGTTCTCCATTGACAAATCTCTAGGAATCCTCCATTCTTTGGGCAACTCACTCTGCTGCAGAATTTCAATCGGTTGTTTCGAGCAATCAACCGGTTGTTTTTCTGTACAGATGTCCAGCTTCTCCAAACTGATGTTCTGCTCATCCTCTTCAGCACTGTTCTTCGAGATTTGAATGCTTTTGCGATCCACTTCATCAAAGACAACATGAACAGACTCTTCTACAGTCATTAGCCTTTTGTTGTAGATTTTGTATGCATGACTATTTAGAGAATAGCCAATGAAGATACCATGATCAACTTTTTCATCAAATTTCCCTAGGTTTTCCTTTCCATTGTTGAGAACAAAACAGCTGCAACCGAAAACTCTGAGGTGATTGATGTTTGGTTTCCTTCCATTGAAGAGTTCATAAGGAGTCTTCTTCAAGATTGGCCTTATTAGCACTCTATTCATCACATAGCAAGAGGTGCTAACTGCATCAGCCCAAAAATACTTAGGAAGAGAAGATTCACTTATCATTGTTCTAGCTAATTCTTCAAGGGATCTGTTCTACCTTTCCACTACACCATTCTGTTGTGGAGTTCTTGGAGTTGAAAAATTGTGCAGAATTCCCATCTTTTCACAAAACTTGCTGAACTTTTCATTTTGGAATTCACCTCCATAATCACTTCTTATTGAGCCTATGTTGTTGTTCTTTGTATTTTGCAATCTTCTAGCAAGCTTCTTGAATGCAGAGAAGGCATCACTTTTTGATTCCAAGAAGAAAGTCCAAGTGAACCTAGAAAAATCATCCACAATAACAAGAGCATAATAGTTGCCACCAAAGCTCATGGTTCTTGAAGGTCCAAAAAGATCCATGTGAAGTAGCTCAAGAGGTTTTAAAGAAGAAACAACATTTTTTATTTTAAAAGAGTTTTTCACTTGTTTCCCCTTTTGGCAAGCTTCACAAATATGGTCCTTCTCAAACTTGAGTTTGGGCAACCCAATCACAAGATCTTTAGATATTAATTTGTTCAAGTGATTCATGTGAATGTGAGCAATTCTTCTATGCCAAAGCCAAGACTCATCATGCTTGGATAGAAGACAACCAATTGAACAAGGAGAAAAGATATCTAAAAGATAAACATTATTGATTCTCTTACCAATCAACATTACCTCTTTTGTGTTGGGAAGACAAATTTTGCAGGAGTTTGTTTTGAAGATAACTTGATATCCTTTGTCACACAATTGACTAATGCTCAACAGATTGTGCTTTAAACCTTCTACATAGAGAACATCATGGATGACCAAGATATCTTTGTCTCCTATGGATCCTCTTCCTAGAATCCTCCCCTTGTTGTTGTCCCCATAGGTAACGTGTCTTTCTTGCTTAAAGGAGATGCTTAGAAACTTTGATTTGTCCCCAGTCAAGTGCTTTGAGCACCCACTGTCCAGGTACCATTGCTGCATGCTCTCCTTCAAGGTTTCCTACAAAGAAGATTTTCAAGTACAAAGATTTGGTCCCCTTATGAATGTGGGTCCATTTGGTTTACATTCATCATTTGAACCTTTACAACATTTGGGAATCCACTTCATAAAGCCTCTAGGAACAACATATTTTCTGATTTTACAGAATCTGACAGAATGGCCTATTTTCATGCAATAGAAGCATGTAACAACCGGTTGTTTTGAAAGATCAATCAGTTGTTTTTCTGGCAGTTTCGAAAATGACTTTGAAAATCTATCTTGATTGTTCTTTGGATTAAAACTCAATCCTGCTTTTCCGAAAACACAGTTTTGAGAAGCCAAGACATTTTCAAAGTTGGATTGACCTTTTGAAAGCTTATCCACAGTTTTAACAAGATAATGAACTTTCTTCTCAAGATTTTCACAATTTTCACAAATAAGAGTATCACACTTGCAAGAGGAGTTTTTGTAAACTATTTCAAGGTTTTCAAAATCTATTTTTAAATTTTCCAATTCCTCTTCCAATGTTTTGACTCTATTTTCAAGCCAGCTATTCATTCCCTTTAACCAGTTGTTCAAGAAGGCCAATCAGTTAGCTTCTTCATGTGTTTCTTGAAAAGTTTGAAGCAATTGACTGTAATTTTCAGAATTTGAGGAGTTAGAGGAACTTACACTGCTTGAATCATCTTCCTTTTTGTCCATGAAGCAGAGGTTGAGGCTTTTTCGGTTTTTCCTCCTTTTCCTTCGTGCTTGACTTCTTGTCCTTACTTCCTTTGATTCATTGATGTTCCCATGATTAGCTTTGAGTGTGTCCCACATCTCTTTGGCAGATTTGCATTTAGATACCTGAAAAACTCATTAGTATCCAGTGCAGAAGCTATTATGTTTTTAGCAGTACAATCAAGCTTGGCCATCTTACATTCTTCATTGGTCCATTGGGACTAAAGTTTTGCAATAAAAGATCCATTCTTTTTAAGCTTTGGAATGAAAGGGCCATTTCGATTGAATCCCAAATTCCTTGATCAATGGATTCAACAAAAATTTTCATTCTAGCCTCCCAATACTTATAATTCAAACCACAGAATAAAGATGGTTTTTGATTGAAGCACCTTCCCCGAAAGGTAATCTATCAGCCATATAAAAACAGTTTTACGATCACACTTTAATAAATTTCAAGAACCAAGCTCTTGATGCCAATTGTTAGAATGTATGGTTTTAAACTAGAGGGGGGGGTGAATGGTTTAAAGAGGGTTTTCGCAAACTTTTTAGTCTAGAATGAAATTTCTTCGAGAAAACTTGATTCAGAATTCAGTTTGCCAAAAACACAAAGCAATTTAGCACAGCACCAGAAAAACAATTGGTTGTTTCGCAGAATAAATCGATTGTTTATACCAGTTAACAAATATAAACTGAAATTAAAGAGTTCAAGGGATAGAGAGATTGCACACACAGTTTATACTGGTTCACTCTTAAACCAAGAGCTACATCCAGTCTTCCCAGAAACCACTGGGGGAATCCACTAAGCAATCAAACCTAGATTACTTACACACACCATCAAAGAAGTGACCTTGATCCCCTCAAGACACACACTTCCTTTGGCTCAGCACATACACCACCAAGAATGTTGATCTTAACAACCTCAAGAGCACACAACACTTCTCGGCCTCACACAACAGAATTTACACAAAGTACAGAAGGATTACACTTGTTACAGAATGATCTAAAATCAATACAAGATGAAAATCCTATTCCACTCTCTCTTGATCAAAGCAATCTCAAAGCAATCTTTAACTCTTCAAAAGCAAAATCATTGAAAAACTCAAATATGTTTTTCTATGATTAAATCTCAGTTCTTGTTTGTTACATAATCTGAACAAACTCTTTATTGCTTTCAAAGACTGGTCAAAGTATTTAAAACATGAGCGTATTCAGTTATAAAATCATTTAAAGCTCAGTCAAAGCACAAAACAGATTTATGTTGTGGTCCTAAAACAAACAATCGGTTGTTTTGGTTTGACAGCAAGTCAACCATAAAAAACAGTTTTCAACCTTTTTCAAAAACACCTAAGTATAAAACAATCGGTTGTTTCAACAAAACAACAGGTTGTTTTTCACTTAGTTTGAAAAACACTTTCAATTAAAAAGGTTTGAGAATACTTAAGTTTTGGATTCAATCAAGAGTGGATTAACAGAGATAATCTACCCCAGATCCTATTCTAAAACACCTCAACAACAGCAAGCACATCCAGCCTTCCATCAAACTCAAAGGATTTTGATTCTTCAAAGCTTGAACACACTTGATTCAACACTTTTTTTTTATAATAGAAAGACTTATCATTTATTTTTTATTTCATCGTCCCAAACATGCCAATATTAGCACGAACAATATGTAAATGTAACTTGTTGTTCAAGCAACTATTTAAAGTTCCTAGAACTCCCTGCGAGGCTTGTTGTAAAACCCATTGTCGGACTTGATTAATCACTCTTTATTGTTCAAAATCAATAGCTTTGTTTTTGGAATTTTCTAATTATTCCAAAGCCATATAAATTGAATGGATTAAATTCATTTTTTCTCGTTTGATCTCAGAATAGCCATTCACCCGAAATTGATATGCTTCCATTTCAACTTTCCTTAAGCGGGTCTGGGCTTTTCCAAGCTATTCAATGGCCTCTTCTTGTAATTCTTCTGAGTTTCGAATAGTTCTCCATATTTTCTGTTTTCAATTATCTAATAAATCACTTAATGAAAGTAGACTCGCTTTCCATCCATTTCAAAATGTTTATGATCTCTTCCGGACCAAACATGAATCTTTCGATTCATTTGGCTCTCACACCCAATTACTTATCAGAAATTTACCAATTTTTTTTATGTAATGAGTCTATCCTCTCTTCTCTATTCAAAGTTAAACCAATTACCAATATAAAACCAGAATATTCAGAAGACTCTTTTGACCAAACAAATATATGTCAACAAAATTGTTTTTTTATTCAAATCCAAAAATTTATTTTTAATTTATACATAGGTCATCCATTGATTACACACTCTACAAGAGAGGTTTAAATTCACCTGTTTTTCATTTCTCGTCGTAAATAGGATTCAAGACATTTTATCCACATGAGTATGTGATGTGTAGTATGAAGTTTTAAAAAAAAAAAAAATGTTTTTTTTTTATTTGTCAATGTCAACATGTCATTCTTTTAGTTGATTGACGATGTCACGTGCGAATAAATTTATTTCACGTTTTTTGTTCCCCTCTTTATGAGAAAAAGCAGTGGTTTCTATCACTGCTTAATGCTTGTTATTTGATTGGCTCACAATTTTTCTTTGCTCCTTGTTAGCACGTGGATAGGTCACATAACGATAAAAAAAACATGGATGTCACATTTTTCATGAATGTATAATTATTTCACATCCAAACGTTTCAATTTAATTTAATTTTTTATTGATAAAAGAAAAACTGGTCTTGAAAATTTTATATGGTAGCCGCCACTTACGAATTAATAATTTAGCACTAAAACCATACGATAATTATGAATCTATTTTTATATAATATAAAATTCCTTTTCGTTGGCTATATAAGGGCCTGCATACGAAAATTGATATAACTACATAGCATACAAAGTTACAGGTTTTACTCAAATTACTCCATTCTGTCACCTAAACCCAGAAAGAGAAGAATCACTTGGAGGAGAAACTAAAGATGTTTAGTGTTAAGGAATTAGTTGAATCAAGTACTACGATGTCTGTTCCCTCCAACTACGTTTGCCATAAAACCCCCGAAGATTCCATGTTGTATTATGAGACGGAGAACATTCCAACAATTGATTTTCACCAACTCACCTCTTCCAATCCCAATGAACGCTCTAAGGCAATCCAACAACTAGGCGATGCATGTCGTGATTGGGGTTTCTTTATGGTATTTACATGTTTAAACCTCAAGCCTTATATGCATGTTTTAACATGTCCACTTGCATGTTGGAGTTCCTTCCTTTTGTTGACTTTGAACTGCTTATATAGGTAATCAATCACGGTGTATCGGAGACACTAAGGGAGAAGGTGCTTAGGGAAGGTCAGAGCTTCTTTGATCTGAGCAAGGAAGAAAAAATGGAGTTCGCAGGAGAGAAGATACTTGATCCAATAAGATATGGGACAAGCTTCAATGTCATGGTGGACAAGGCACTTTTCTGGAGAGATTATCTCAAATGTCTTGTTCATCCTCACTTCAATGCTCCTTCTAAGCCTCCTGCTCTTAGGTACTCTTCTCCCCACTCTTTCTTTTCTTACCTAAACTTTCTCTCATATCAAACTACACCAACTTCTATCATTTTTTTTCTACTGGAAAAACATATATTTATTCTATTAAATACAAGTTCTTCTATAGTTCTTCTAACAATTTTTTAGCCCTGCCTTCCAAAATAAATTTTGGAATTTTGGACATAATAAAATAATGAAAACCCTCTGCTATATGTCCGACTTGCACCACGTAGTACAGCACTACTATTGGTGGACAAGAAAAGTTCTTAAACCTAATGGGAGACAAAGAAGTGTGCGATATGTACCAACCTACATAATAGGAGTACCCCATTTTCTATTTTGGAGTTTTTGAAAAAAAATATTGTTATTTTTAATGTTATCATTAAAGTAGTTATTATAAAATCAGATGGAGGTAGTATTAATTATAGATGTCACATAAATAATATTTTTATTTTATTGATAATACATTATAAAAAAAATACTAAAAAATAAATAATTTTATAAATAAAAAATAATTAGTTACTATATTAATTAAGTTAGATATTTTTTTATAAATTAAAAAAATTTATTAGTATCTAAACTAATTTCTATAACTAATACAAATTTATAAACTATTTATAAATTTGTATCTAACATTATTTACCAAAGTTATTACTTTAGATTCTAAATTAGTTTTTATAGTGATTAATTTAGAATTTAAAGTAATTAGTAGTTAAAATCGTGATTATTAATGTTAAATAACAATTTAAAAATTATTTTATAAATTTTTATTGGTAATAAAAAATATTTTAGATACCAATAGTTTTTTAGCTTTTAAAATAATATCTAACTTAGTCAATGTCTATTATATGGTCGACATTTTCTACTATTCACCAAATATTATTGTCCGTCTTCTTCTTTAAAATTTGATAAATTCTCCCTCCACCTCCATACCTTCTTCCTACACCTCCATTTTAATTGTGAAAAATCGATTTTAACCTTTGTAGAAATTTTAAATAACCCTATATGAAGCATAACCTCATTTTTAAATAACCTCAACTCCACCTCCGCACCCTCATACCTTCTTTCCAATTGCATACCTTTATTCTAGCTGCAATGCGTTTGAGAAAACAATTTCATCATTTGAGTGTTTTTTTCATCATTTGAGCGTGTGTAGGAGAGTTGACAAGAAAATTCATTGTATTCAATTTTTCTAATTCAAAGATAAAAAAAAAATTGAGTTTTTTACTCCAATTTTGTACCTTCCTGATGTTTTTTTTGAGTTTTATGACTTTCAAAAAAAATTTGAAAAAAAAAATAAGGAAAAGAAAACTAAGTCACCACAACTAAGTCACCATAAGAAAAAAAAATTAAAGTAATTGTGAAAGATATACATCTCAATTAAAGAAGAATTTTGATTTTAAAGTAGTTGTGAAAGATGTACATCTCAATAAAGAAGAAAAAGAAGTATCACGGGATGTCATTGAAAAGGTGGAAGTCTCACTTTTTATTGTGCACTATAATTTGTAATATAGTGGTCGATGCAATGATTTAAGATTTTGAAATAAGTATTTTTTTAAATATGTAAAAATAATTTCATAGGTTAAGTTAATTTTTTGAGTTATAATTATCGAAAAAAATCTTTACTTTTAAAAAAATATAAAAATTAGAGACAAAAGAATTTAGGGTCCCAAAACCATGATTTCCCATTTTCTTGTACAATCTAAGAGTTAGGCCATTTGGTTCTCTCAGCCGAATTCCATCCAACATCTGAATAAAATTGTTGAATTTGTTAGCCTTGATTTTGGAGAATGAGAGAAGACAATTCTTGTGCTAATGACTTAGTTAGCCTTGATTTTTTTTAGATAAAGCTTTATTTGTTTGGTTTCATAACATAGAGATTGTATAAGAAAATTTTGTTTTTTCAATCATTGTTTTTGCGTTGAATGGTTGCAGGGAAACTGTAGAGGAGTACATGAGAAAGGGTAAAGAAGTGGTTGAAGAGTTGCTGAAAGGAATATCTCTAAGCTTAGGGCTTGAAGAAAACTACATACACAAAAGGATGAATGTAGAGTTGGGGTGCAAGGTGTTTGTTATCAACTATTACCCACCATGCCCTAAGCCTGAACTTGTAATGGGTCTTCCTGCACATACAGACCATGGGCTTCTCACTCTTCTGCAGCAAAACCAGCTTGGAGGGCTTCAAATTCAACACAAGGGCAAGTGGATTCCTATCGACCCCTTACCCAACTCCTTACTCATCAATACTGGGGATCACATGGAGGTGAAACAAAATTCATTCCCTATTTTTGCATGCACTTCACTTTCAGCTTTGAGAAAATAATGAATGTGCAATTTTTGTGGTCAGATACTAACGAATGGGAAATACAAGAGCGTTGTTCATCGTGCTGTAGTGAACACAAAAGGCACTAGAATCTCCGTTGGCACTGCACATGGACCCAATCTTGACACCATAGTGGATCCTGCGCCAGAGCTGGTAGGAGATGATAATCCAGCACTATATCGTTCCATCACGTACAGAGATTACATACTGCTTCAGCAAAACAATGAACTCGATACAAAGACTTGCTTGGAACGTATTAGGATCTGAATCAAATTAACAAACTCCTACCATCAATTAGGCAACATCCATGACGCAATTCTTGTATCTGAATCGTGCTTCTGTTTCATCGTTTAGTTTTTGTTTTGATTGATGTACTAGGAATGTAATATGTAGCTGAAAATGGATGCGCCAACCTGCGACAGATAATAAATAAATTCACTTCATGAAAACAAGCCGAACAGCTTGAAGTATTGGATATGACAACCTAAATATATATATATTATAACAATAAGACATATAAAAAAATATGTCTATTTTTAATTATAAAAAATATTATCTATGTTATCAAACAATGAGAAGAATGATAACAATTTCATTCTAACTCTTCCTGTTTGTAAGAAACATATAAGTGAGATAAGATTTTTCTCTTTTCTCTCTCCTCCGAAGGGTTTTGGTGTTGCCAGGGTTTGTGTGGGTAGTTGTTCATTCTCCAACTTAGTGGTGGACGGTGGTGGCGCAGGGTCATAGGTGCTGGTCGGTGGCAACATGGCAGTCTACCGAGAAGCTGGTGGTGGCGTAACGACTCTCTACGTCTGCATCCAAGGTGTATTCTTTCCTTAAATTTCTTCTTGGAAATTCTATTGCACACAACCAAAGTTGCCACATTTTTCATGTAATCAGTTCTAATTTGTGGTAAAGTCACGATTTTTATCGAAATTTGTGGTAAAGTCACAATGTTTATCAACATTTGTGGCAAAGTCAAGATTTTTAGGTGGTGCGACTTGTGAGACGGTGGTGGCTGGCGTGGGCTGGTCGGTAGCTTGTTAGCCTTTGAGAATGGCAAAGGGCTCTACGGGTTTCCTCATCCCATGGGCTTGTTTGATGGATCGAGAAGTGTTCCCTAATAAGAAAGTGTCTTCTATGCCAGGACAAAGGGATACTTTTGCTTAGGCTTTGGGAAATACATGTGACATTCCTTTGTCTCAACTACCTACTCCTTGTATTAAGGGAGACATGGTTGTTTTCCGGGTTGATGAGGTAGATTACTTGGCTGGTCTTGAGGATTGCAAGACTCATTTACATGGTTGGATTATTCTATCTAAGGGGGGTAAACCTCTCACACACATTGATTTAACTAAAAAGTTGCATCTGGTATGGAAGACTCTTGGACCTTGGAAAGCAATTCCTCTTGGGAAGGGTTTCTATGAGTTTGAGTTCGCTTCTTTAGAAGACATGCGATGAGCCCTCAGGATGAGTTCTTTGCAGTTATCTCCTGGTTTCTTGAGATTGTTTGCCTAGACAAAAGACTTTGTTTCCAACTACTATGAAGAGTACTAAAACTCAGGCCTGGGTTAGAATCTACCATTTTCCTTTGGAGTATTGGAGACCAAGGGTGATATTTTCCATCACCAGAGAATTCTTGGTACTCCTTTGCCTTTGGATGATCATACCATGAGAAAGAATAGGGGTTTGTTTGCTAGAGTGTTGATGCATATTGATTTGTTCTCCCCTCTTCCCAATCACCTCTTAGTTGAACATCCAGACTTTTTTTTGTAGCTGATGTGGAATATGAATGACTCCCTCCACTTTGCTCTCACTGTAAGATGATTGGGCATGAGCTTGCTCAATGTCGCGTGATTCATCATCAGGTTCGTGTTCCTGGACCTCAACATAAACCTTCTCAGAAGACAACTCCTAATGAACGGGAACAGGGGAGGGTCACGGTTCCTAAACAACATAAAGAGTATCGGAAGAAAGATCCACAGCCGAAACTCGTGGAAGGCCATATTGATAAATTGACAATTGATGCTCCTGGCTAGGCTAATGCAGGGTCACATTTGGGTCACCTTGCTTCTAATAAAACATATGGAGGGGAGGATGATTTTGTAGATATGCCTCGGATCATGATAAGTCCTCACCCAGGCAGGGGTTGTTCACTCCCAGTTCGGATATTTCAAAACCGGGGATGGTAAGGAATTCACCTGTTGTTATGCAAGCCAAGGGCTCAGAGTCACAACTTGTAGTACATTCAGTTACGACTCTTATTGATAATCATCATGTGGAGGTCTCTGCTCCTATGGTTGTACAATCTCCGTAGCGTCCTACCTCTCCTCAGATGGCTAAATCACCAAGGGATACTAAAGCACCAATTAAGACTCCTATTGATGGTCATCATGTGGAGGTATCTGCTATTGTGATTGTACCATCTCCATCATGTCATACCTCCCCTCGAAAGGCTAAATCTCTTGGGGATGTTTAAAGCACTACTCCCCGATAATGATATGTTGGTCCTACAAAATCACTTTTCCTCTCTTGATGGTTTGGAAACTACAAATGTGGGAGGTGATCCTCATATTAGTGCGTCAATTATTTCGACTGCCATTATTGAATTTAATTCTGACCATATCACTGTTGAAAATTGGGTTGTCTCAAAATTTTGGGCTGATCCTAATGAGATGGAGGAACATGCCAGTGATACTAGGAAGGAAATAGTTCACACTAAAAGAAAAACAAGGAGGACCACCTAAGGAGATTGGTAAATCTAAAAAATTGTTAAGGCAGTTCTCTCTTCAACGTCACAATGAAGGTATCTTCATTTTTCTGGAATGTTAAAGGACTCGGAAACTACAAAATTGTGGAGATGTTGATTAGTTTACTTAAACTACACCCTCCTAGTTTTTCATGTTGAACCTATGATGTCGTACATTGATGCTTTGGATGTCCTTTTCAAATCTGTTAATATGCATTTGGTGGCTACGTTTCCTATTGTTGATAAAGCTGCTAAGCCTTGGTGTTTGTCGGTTCCTAATCTTGTCCAAAATTTCTTGGTCAATGCTCAGTTTATTTTTGTAACTTGCCTTCTTCATGATAAATGCTTTAGCTTTGCAGGTGTTTATGGTGCTAACACATACTTGGTTAGATGATTTTTGTGGAGGGATCTTAGTTTCTTCACAGGGCCTTGGTGTATTCTAGGAGATTTTAATGTTGTGCTCTCGGCAGATGACAACAAAGGAGGATGGCTCCTAATCAGGTTTCTTGTAATGAATTCCTTGATTGGATTAATACCAATGATCTTTCTTGTATCCCTTTTACTGGATCTTGTTATACTTGGTGTAATGGAAGGATATGGTTGCATAGAATTCATAGAAGACTAGGTAGAGCTTTATGTAATGAAGTGTGTATGGATGAATGAGATTCTTGTACTTGTTAGGTTCTTGTTAAAAATTGTTCTAATCATTCTTTTGTTCTTGCTAGTATTGCTAGTAATTCTTTAAGGAAGGTTAGCAATTTTTGTTTCTTTTCTATGTGACTTTAGGAAACTTGATATATGAAGCTTATTCATGATTCTTGGGCTAATAAGGTTGTTAGTTGTCCTATGTTTATTTTGCAACATAAGTTAAAAAGGTTGAAAATTGAGCTTCGAGAATGGAATAAAAATTCTTATGGTAATGTTCACAATGCAGTTCTTCTTAAGCAAGGTCTCCTCCTTGGTATTCAACAAGTTTGTCTGATATTCATGGGCTTATCTATCAAGAAAACATTGCTAAGGAGGAGCTTGATCATGCTATTCACTGTCCATATTTGTTTTGGAAAGAAAGGGCTAAGATGTTATGGTTTAAAGATGGGGATCGAAATACATCTTTTTCCATGATGTGGTCAAGAGGAGAGATAACTCTAGTGGGATTCATCGTCTACAGATTGATAATGAGGTTATTGGGGATCCTAAACTCATTGAGGATCATATTTTGAACTTTTATAAAAATAATTATGATGAGTCTATTTATAATGTTTTGGATACAAGTAATATGGAAGATTTTATTGGTACTTATATTCCTGAGCTAGTTTCCTCTAAGGAGAATATGATGTTGATTAAATGTCCTGCCTTTTTGGAAATCAAGAATGTTGTTCTTAATCTTAATGGTAATAATGTTCTTGGTCCTGATGGTTTTTGGTGGTGTTTTCTATCATTCTTGCTGGGAAATTATTGGGACGGATGTTTGCAATGTTGTTCAACAGTTTTTTAAATAAAACTTGGTTCTCCTTGGAATGAATAATATTGTGGTATCTCTTATTCCTGAGATTCAGGATGTTGATTCCATTAAAGATTACATGCCAATTGTTGTTGCTAATTTCAAATTTAAGATTATTTCCAAGATACTAGCGGATAGGCTTGCACTTGTGGCTTGCTAGAATCATTTCTACTAATCAATATGGGTTTGTGCAGGGTAGACAGATTCATGATTGCATTGGTATTGCTTCTGAAGCTATTAACATGCTTTTTAAAAAGGTTAGAGGAGGTAATGTGGCTTACAAAGTTGATACTCATAAAGCCTTTAACACTCTGAGTTGGAAGTTCTTATTATTAGTTTTGACACGCTTTTGTTTTCACCCCTAGTTTGTCGTCTGGATTAGTACAATTCTTCGTTCAGTTATGCTTTATCAGAATAAATGGCAATTTGGTGGGTTTTTTTCCTTGCAGTAGAGGTGTCAGACAAGGTGATCCTTAGTCTCCTTTACTTTTTTGTCTTGTAGAGGAAGTTTTTAGTAGAGGTATCTCTAAGCCTGTGAATGATAAGAAAATTCTATATATGGCTAGTCCGCAAGGTTATCTCATTCCCTTTCATATTTTATATGTTGATGACATATTTGTTTTCTATATGGGAGATAATAAGTCTCTTAGAAATTTGTGTTTTTTTTTTCTGATCAATATGTTAATAATTCTAAAAGTAGTTTTTTCACCATGGATAATTCTGCAAGATTTGTCACCAAAGTTCAACGTATTCTTTATTGTAGTCATGGTTGTTTGTCTTTCAATTATTTAGGAGTGTCTATCTTTGTTGGTATTCCAAAGTGTCGATTTCTTCAACCTTTGGCTGATAAAGTCAAATTGAAGCTAGCATCTTGGAAAGGTAAATCTCTTAGCATGATAGGTCGAATTTAGTTGATCAATACGGTGATTACTGGATTTCTAGTTTATAACTTTAATATGTATAAATGCACTATTTCACTTCTTAAGCAAGTTGAACAATGGTGTCAAAATTTTATTTGGACTGGTGATATTATGAAAAAATGCATAGTTACCGTGAATTGGGATATGATTTGTTCTCCTCTTGAGAATAGGATTTTGAAGATTATTAATCTTCGTCATGAAAATAATGCATATCTTCTTAAGAACTTTGCTTATAGCAACAGGCCTTGGTCTTTTCTCCTGAAAGCCAGGGTTCTTAAATCAAAATACGAGTTTAGAATGGTTTATAGATTCTCATCTCTTTGCCCTGAAATTAAGCAGTTTTATTCTACACTTCTTGGATTGTTGGTACATGTACTTTTATTAATTTGTGGAATAATAAATGGTGTTCTACTACTTCTTTAACAAATATTGCAGGGTTATCTGATGATGCTAGCATTCCGGATATAGTCTCTCAATTTTGAACAGGTTGTAATTGGAATATTCCTTTGTCTTTACAATAGATGTCTCATATTTTTAATCATATCATGGTTAGGGAGGAACAAGATATTCCTAATTGGATTTTAGATTAGTCTGGTGGTTTCACTCTTAAATCAGCTAGGACTTTTTTCTTGGAACCAGGAGTTCCTTGTGATTGGGGTAAATTCATTTGGTCTTCAACTATTATGCCTTCCAAAAATCTAGTACTCTGGAATTTTTTTCATTGGCGACTTCCTACAAATAAGCATATTCAAAATAAAGGTTTGCATATATGTTCATGGTTAGTACATTTGGTATCTCTTCCAATTAGACAAAGTGTAATATGGATAGATGTAGCAGTTGATGTTTGGAACGATTTGAAAACTAGATATTCCCAAGGTGACCTTTCTAGGATTTTCGATTTGCAATCAGAGACATCTTCTTTGAGTCAGAATGATTTATCAATGACCGACTATTTTACAAAACTCAAAATCATTTGGGATGAGCTTGATAATTTTCAACCTAACCTTATACATGTTTGTCAAAATAAGTGTTCTTGCTCTGTAGCTTCTGATATTAGTAAAAGAAAATGTGAGGACCAAGCTATGCAATTCCTATGAGAGCTTAATGATCAATTCAGAAACATTCGGTCGCACGTTCTCCTTATGGAACCGGTACCACCTATTTCTAAATTTTTTTCTCTGGTGGCTTAGCAAGAACGTCAATTGGCTAGTAACTTTTTTATTCCGAATATTAACGATACTAGTGCCAGTCGTAATCCTGCTATTACATGCTCTTTCTGTGGAATATTTGGTCATACTGAGAATATCTGTTTCAAAAAAGTGGGTTTCCCAAATCAAGAAAGTAAGAATTTTAGGTTTAGTGGCAATAGGAAGATTTGTACCTATTGTGGTAAGAGTGGTCACACCATAGATACATGTTACAAGAAGCATGGTTTTCCTCCGGGTCATAACCCGCCTAATAGTAGGACAACTCCTTTACTTAATGCCATTTTAACTGATGATGTTTCTTTTGAGAATTGTCAGCAATAACAGGTAAATGGAGACATGCGCTCTATCTTCACAGCTCAACAATGTCAAGTTCTATCTGCATTGATCAAGCAAAATATAACCAATATTATTGCGAACCAGCCCCCAGTACAATTAAACCAAGTGGCCTTTTTCACTGTCAATGAAGATCATAAGGATTCTCCAACTGGTAATGCTACTTTCTTTAATCTCTACACTACTATTAAGGGCTCTTGAATATTAGATTCAGGAGCAACTGATCATGTTTGCACTTGTTTATCTGATTTTACATCATATAAAAGTATAAAACCAGTTCTTATTAGTTTGTCGAATGGTCTTCGTTTTTACACCAGTTATTCTGGAATTGTTGCTTTTAGTAATAAATTTTACCTTACCAATGTCTTATATGTGCTTGAATTTACCTACGATCTTGTTTCTACCTCTAAACTTGCTTTAAATTTGAACTGTCATTTGATATTCTCATCTAAGGATTGTGTGATACAGAACAATCTAACGAAAAAGAAGATTGGTACAGTTGAGGCCAAAAATGGCTTGTATAAAAGTATAACAAAAACAAATTTTAGGTGAATTTTTCAACCGTTTTCATGTTCCCTGAATAATATTTTTATTTTTGTATAATATTTAAAATTGAAAGTTTATTTCTTGAATTTCTACAACTTACATGTGACAAACAAAAAATTAAAGAAAACATTTTGTATAGAAAGAAACCCATTACTCAGTTTCAGAAGAAGATTTAACTTATTGCATCTCAAACCTAGTGTGAACATCGTATACAGCAAAATAGTATAGGGAAATAGTATACAGCAAACAATACCTACATAGTTTTGTTTTGTGGTTTTATTTGTTCGTGTCTTTTGCTCCTAAAAGAACATTAAAATTCACATCATTTTTTTTAATTTACACTGATCATTTTCATTTTTTTTTATTTGGTTCAAATTTTAGAACTAATCTTAATTTTGTGAACGTGATTCTTACTATTATATTGTCTTTTTTATCCATTCCTGGAATTTTGATGGGATGATTATTCTCCCAGTGCAAAATCAAAAGTCAATAACTCTGTTAGAACAGCTTCATAGTTTTTACAGGACTAAACTTGATGTGTTCAATTACTTTAACTTGCACAATCCTTTTTTTAATATATTTATTTCTTACTAAATTTCTATCTAGCAAATAATTCAAATGTCCTTCAATTCTTATGAGCCCAGATATTTCATCACTTTTTGAAAGTCTAATTAAAATGATAATTCATTTATTACAAAGTACGAGAGAGAGGTAGCAAGAGTTATAGCAGTTTTTTTAATCAAAGCTGAAGTTAACCAAATTTGAAATGCAACATGTTTAAGCTTGAAAGGCAAAGTAAGTTACTTGTAATGCTGAGACACTTCCCAAACCAGCTTATCCATGAAATGACATTTCTTGTCAAATCCCCAGCCTGGGTGGATCTGCATCATATTTCAGACCAAGCATAAATAATTTTGAGCATTACTCATTTACAGAAAGAATCATATCATATACTGCACATAAAGCATCCAAAACAAACAACAGGTTTTTAACCTTCCGAGTTCCATTGTAGTTCGTTTCAACATAAGAAAACTACTTTAAATTGAATATATAACCAGCTAAGCAGTGACCCTAACCAACCACTAAATATCTCATTGTCCATCATTAAATTCAATCATTTAGTTAATACTTTCTTCTTTCTTCTGCTGTACATAATTTCTTTAAGTTAGTAAATTGTTTATTTCTTCCAAAGAGGTGACTGCAGCAGCCACACGAATAACAAAAACAAAAAGTTACAAACATACCATTTTATATATGATGCCCACTGAAATAACAAATAAAAACAAAACTAGGTGAACTTTTAGAGCACTGCAAAAGAATAATCCAGGAAATTTTCACAAGTCCTAACTTTTCAGTTATAATCAATCTCTTGTGCGAAGAAAATTGTTAGCACACAATTTTATGCTTGTAATTTTAATGAAGAATCTGCAGTCAGATGTGGATAACAGAAGGATTATAAATCAATCCCAGGACAAGGAAATTAATGCCAAACTCAAGAAAACAAAATCCTCAACACATCAATATTTGGACATTAGATTTATTCACCATCTGCATCATCTCTAACATATGGCCCTGTATCATCTGAAGCATCTGCATCCATGAATCGACCAAGCCTTTCATCCATATCCCTCCCTCTGTTCCTCTTCCTGTGCCTCGGCCAAGCCCACCCCTCTCTCTAAACCCTCTTCCTCTTCTAGTGCCACCTACATCATCCTCCCCTTGTGACAAAAAGTTCCGTGCATTCCATTTATAAAAGGAACCGTCGTCTTCTAACTTGTTCTTTCTTAACCTTTTCTACATGGAAGAGCTTCCATCTACTAAAGTCCTAAAAAAACCATTGTAACTTTTGTATTATAAAGGATAATGTTAGAGTTTTATCAAAAAGGTCACGACCTCATGTTCACATATTTTATTGTTGTACTAAAAGAGATATGTGTAAGGTGTGCTTTTTTTCTTTTTTTTTATCTCTGTTGTATCTTTTCTTCAGTTGACAGTATCATATCAAATATACTAACTTTGACGGTACCAAATATAAAATATACTAGTTTTTTACAGTATCATATCATATAAAAAAAAATGTCCATAATGAATGATGAATCACTAAATATCACCTGATAGAACTAGGAAACAATGTCACTTAATCTCAAAAAAGCAGTTCTTCATACAAATTAATTAGACGTAGATGCAGTCTCGAACTGTGATTTCATCAAACATGACCAAGATTCAAACCACACATTACTATTTAAAGTTCTCTACATTGTTTACAGACAAGCAGTCATGCAAAAATACCATATGGAAGAAATCAAAATTCTGCAAGTTGTGGACGAACCCCTTAGACATACAAACATGGGCAGACTTATACACTTGAAAATTTGAAGTTCGAAATGTAATGTGTTGCAGCTGGGTCAGTCGGGCATGTAATGTATGTTGAGTTAGTATCCGATCCAGTACATTGGATTCAATGTCTTCATCCTGAGGTCGTTTAATATTACCATTCACAACTATAATCAAAGTCCAAACAGTGACATAATACTTACCTTCAACAGGAAAAAGATTGTTCATATCACAGACAAACGACAAATATATTAAGACAAACAATCAACTACTTTAGACCATTTAAATCAACTACCTTAACTTTGAAGAACTGTAAACACTGCCTTGCCTTCCCTTGGACTTTTAACATTTCTCAAGTACTTGGCAATTCACGGTGATACAGTGATGGAGCGGGAAGGGGAAGAACGCAGAGAAAACTAGGAAAATAAGAGCTGGGAAAGAGATATAACAGAATAGAAAAAAAAAACAACTTTTTAGGATAAAAATAACAAGAACATGCATACTCTCTTAGTCTATAGTATAGTGGGATATATAATACCCTTTGAAAAGTTATTTGTCCTAATAAAGAGTTGTGCTGAAAATATAGAAAAGGTATAACAAAATCCTATGAGCAAAGGGAATCCAATCCCCACAAAGGACAAAAGAAATCCTTTTAGATGTAGTTATTTAACCGAATGGGTCTAGATACCCTTCTAATGGGCCTTATGGTTGTGAGTCCAGGATCAATAGTCGACCCCTGCAGAGTAACCTTGTCCTCAAGGTTTTAGATGAATAAACTTGGTAAAGGAGTTGTGGTGGATGACACGGTGGGATAGGAACTAGGGGTGCGGAAGGTAAAATGGGGTGGTGTGGTTATTGTTGGGTTATTATTGAGAGCGGATGTTGGTGTTTGGGGGGAGAAGGATAGGGCCACGTTGGATTTTTTTGTGGGTGCTTGTTTGGGGAAAAATTGTTGGAATATTTGATGTGGTTGGTGGTTGGTGGGCCAAAGTAATTTCTTTGGTGTGGGGGTAGATGTGAGAGGGTGGGAATATATTAGGAATGTGTGTTGAGTTTGGTGCGGGCTTTTGGGTCACGTTGGGGTGTGGTGTTGGCAAAGGGGGTTGAGGGTGGGTTGCAGAATGGCATGGAAGCCCAAAGGAAATTGTTTGGAATGGGAAGGGTTTTGGAACGTTGGAAATGGGTGTTTGCCAACTACTTGTATTAAATGTTGCACGGAGTCACGTGAAGGTGTTGCAGAGTGTTGGTGATGTGGCACAATAGACTGGGACATCTTTCTTATGAAAAATTGCATGTTTTGAGATCTATATACCCTTATATTTCTGTTCAAAAACTATATTTGTGTGATACTTGCCATAGAGCAAAACAAAGAAAACTTCCTTTCACTTTAAGTCATTCCAATACTTCTAATATCTTTGAAATTTTACATATGGATATTTGGGGTCCTTGCTCTATTATTTCTATGCTTGATTTTCGGTATTTTTTAACTATTATGGATGATTTTTCTTGTTATACTTGGGTCATTCCTATGTGCATGAAATCTTAAGTGAGAACTCACATAGTTAGTTTTTTTATCTTATGTTGAAAACCATTTTCACACCACTATCAAAACTATACGTTCTGATAATGGAGTTGAGTTTGCAATGACTAATCTGCTTTCTTCTAAAGGAATTATTCATCAAAAAAATTGTGTTGAAACACCATAACCAAACGATATTGTAGAACGCAAACATCAGCATATTCTTAATGTTACCCGTGCTTTGCTTTTCCAAGCCAATTTACCCCCCATCTTTTGGCATTTTGCTGTTTTACATGTTGTTTTACTTATTAATTGTATTCCAACCCCTTTACAGAACATGACTTCTTATGAAAAGTTACATGGTTCTCTTTATGATATTTCTTCTTTGCGTGTTTTTTGTTGTCTTTGTTACTCCAACACTATTACTTCGCATAGAAAGAAACTAGATGATAGATATGTATCTAATATTTTTTTTAGGTTTTCAACCTCATACTAAAGGTTATCTTTTTCTTAATCTTCGAAATCATAAAATTGAGATCTCAAGACATACTATCTTTTATGAAAATTTCTTTCCATATAAATTGAAAGATGATAAAAATGAGAGTCCCAACAATTTATCTTTGCCTATTCCACAATCTTATAATTCAAACTATGATTTCTTTTATGATACTCAAAATACTGCTATTGAGCCCATGATACCCACTGAAAATACGGATAATACTCCACCAAGGAGATTAACTCGGGTCAAGAGAGCTCCAACTTAACTTGAAGATTTTCATACTGATTTGCTATCTGCACACACTGTAACTTCTAAGTATCCCATTAACAATTTTGCCTCATATACTGTTTTATCTTCTAATTTTAAATGCACTATTGCTTCTTTTTCTTCTTCTATTGAACCCCACAACTATGAGGATGCTTCCGGACATGACTACTGGAAAAAGGCAATGGAAGGCGAACTCGAAGCTCTCTCTTCTAACCAGACATGGATACTTGTGCCTCTGCCATCAAGAAAGAAAGTCATTGGATGTCGATGGATTTACAAAATAAAACACAAATCCGATGGCACGATTGATCGCTACAAAGCACGTCTCGTCGCCAAAGGCTACACACAACTTGAAGGTCTTGATTTTCTTGACACCTTTGCCCTTGTTGCAAAGCTGACCACCTTGCGGCTTCTTCTTGTGTTGGCTGCATCTCATAACTGGGATCTCGAACAGTTGGACTTTAATAACGCTTTTCTTCATGGAGATCTTCTTGAAGAGGTCTACATGAATCCACCACCTGGAGTTGTTGTTCCTAATCCACACTTTGCCTGCAAACTACAACGCTCCCTCTATGGTCTATGACAGGCTGGCAGACAATGGTACGCCAAATTATCCAATTTTTTACTTAATAATGGTTATATTCTATCTGCTGCTAATCACTCATTATTTTTAAAAACTAATTATAATCACATCACTGCTCTTCTTGTGTATGTTGACGACATCGTTCTCACGAGGAATAATACTGAGGAAATCACCCACATCACCACTCTATTGCATCAACACTTTAAAATAAAAAATCTGGGCGATCTTACTTTCTTCCTAGGTCTAGAAGTAGCCAAAAACAACACTGGAATCCACCTCTCACAACGTAAATATACCATGGACCTTCTCCATGAAACAAGAATGCTTGAATGTGCTCCTATTCCAACACCTATGGTCCATTCTTCACCTCCTTCAAGCACTCAAGGTATCCTCTACCTGCTGCAAAATCATCATCATGCCGCAGATTGATAAGATGACTCATTTATTTAACAAACACAAGACCAGACATTGCCTTCAGCATGAACAAGCTTAGTCAATTTGTCTCAACACCCACAACAGTTCATCACCAAGCTGCCTTTTGAATTCTTCGATATCTCAAGAATGCCCCTGGTAATGGCATATTTCTGTCAGCAAGCACACCTCATCTCAAGGCATACAGTGATTCAGATTGGGCCACTTGTCCCGAAACAAGAAAATTTGTCACTGGTTTTTCTACTTATCTTGGTGAATCTCTCATTTGTCACTGTGTGTGGACTGTGAATCCTCTTTCTAGCTAGTTGCTTAGAAGCATTAAATGGAAAAGTGAATACTCCTAGCAATAATTAGTATGTAAAGGTAGAGAATGCAACACCAAAAGTAGTAAATCAAGCATTAAAATATAAAAACATAGTGCTCTCAAATTTCATGCAATTTGGCCTCACCCCCACGGGAATAAAAATGCGAGAAATGGAATACCAAAATTGGCCAATAAAAAACGGTGCCTCCACATGTAGAAAGCGGAAATGTAGCACTTTATGTAGCTATCAATCTAAATAAGAAGCTACACTAGCATTGCAGTAGCACGGGAACCGCTGACAGTGAGAGCATTGTAGCACTCGTCATCTGCAAACCAATCAGAACCCGAGCCATTGTAGTATGAGTATGCATTTATATGTATCTATACACATTCAAAACAGAGAATAAAACCGTGTCATAGTGGGAAGGCAACGCAATAACAAATAACACAAACATTTCAAACAAAAAGCGTGAATGAACAGAAAAACGAAGAAAGAAAGAGAAGAAAAAAAAAAACTATGGATCCAACCACGGGCTCAACATGATGCTGACCCGATCATTACATTTCTTGAATTGAATACCAGATTATAGTATCTTGAAGTTTAAATCCGGAATTTTATCAAACTTAATTTGGAATTCTACAATCTGATTTGTATTTTAAATTTATAAATTGGATTGTATAATCAGATTACAATCTTGAATTTGATTTGAGCTTCCAAATTTACAATTCAGTATTTAATTCAATAAATGAAGGTGTTATGGATTGACCAATCAGGTATAAAATATCATGAGCATATTTAGTATTTGAAAATTAAATGGAAGTGCAGAAAGAACAAATGGAGGTGCAGGGACAATTTGCCGTTTTTCGGCTTCTTCTTCTGGCCTTGTTTCTCTATAGAATAGGGCTAATTCTCCTGCATCAGATCAATTTTGATATGCACCCCCATTTCTTCTTAAACCCCAAATTATCCTTGTCATCTTTTCCAGATTTTTATATCCAGAATGAAAAAAAAACTTTCAGATTTTAGCATCTAGAAGACATTACTTTGCTGTGGACTGTGATATTTGGAAGGCACATTTCCGTTTCGGATTTTATATCCAGAACAATGTTATTTGTATTGTGGATATAAATATATGAAAAATAAGGGTAAAACAGACATTTTTTTTGTAGTGTTGAGTGTAGGTCATAATTGATCTGGTGGTGCAGGGAGAATTAGCCATAGAGTAGCTCAAGCAGTGGGTGGATGAATGTCTAAATGCAGAGAAAACTGGGGTGCAATTTGTGGGTCTGTTAGTGTTTGGGGGTTCTCAGAATGGTGTCCAAAATGGACTAGGCTCAAAATCTCTCTCTTTTAAAAAAAACGAAAATGGGCTGACCCCAAAATCATTTCTATTTTTATACTTTTTTTTTGAAAAACGAAAATAAAAATAAATAAATAAACAAATAGAAAGAACTAGCACATACTTTTATTTTAAATTGTTTATTAGAATGAAATTTTCAAATTTCTTAATTTTCCAAAAGATTTTACATTTTTAACTTTCTAGTTTTCTTATTCTTATATTTTAATTTTATTTGTTATTATTTTTATTAAAACTCTTTTAAATTTGAATTAGCAGGATAAAATTGGGTGTTGACACTTTAGAATTCATATAGGGTCGTAGAATGGAGAGTATTGATGGAGACAAGAATAGACGGTGGCGATGTATACAAGACCACCATGGAAATTGTATTCATTTGTGAGATAAGGAAGTTAAATGTTGTACTTCATTTTCTAGTACTACTTGATGGTTCCGGCGTGCTATCAAGTTCTTCCTAAACTAATGTATCTGTTAAAAAACGTGTTAACTCCCTGCAAATTGCGCACATACATCCAATTTATCCTTATTTTCTGCAAAGGAATTTGCTTCTTCTACGTTAACCCAATTCTAGTTTTGGCTAGTAGCTGTATAAGAACCACGTACCATAACACTCCATGTGCCAAGTTGGCTTCTGCTATTAAAAAAAAGTATGACACCATATCAAACAAAACATTCCCACTTTATAACTTATTTTAATAATATAATAATATATATTAATATTTTATATTCAAATATAAAAAAAAAATATAATTAAAATAATAATATGATGACATGTGAAATAAAAGTATTTTTTTAAGTGACAAAGTAGTCTTACTCATAAAAAGTGTCAAAATGAAAATAACAATAATACCTTACACTGGTATATTCATTTAACACTTATAAAACCTTTTTTTATTGGGTGCTGATATACTGATATTATTAATATATTGACATTATAACCGTGAAAACATACATTTTATACATTAATAAATTAATTTTTTTAATTTTATTTTTTAATTCAAAATATTATTATATTATTATTAGTGTTTGTTAAGTGTATATATGGTATTAAAGAAACTTTTCTCCTTTGCATTAGTATTCTTATCTACTCCGGATTAGGTTCCTTATCTATATAAAACCCTATAACTGAGATGTAACTAGGCAGCCTTCTACCAAACTTGCTCCATTCTGCCATTCATACCGAGACGGAGCATTATCAGAAGAAACTAACAATGGTAAGTGTTAAGGAATTAGTTGAATCCAATTGTATGAGGTTGGTTCCCTCCAACTACATTAGCCTTAAAAGCCCCGAAGATTCCATGTTGTATGAAACAGAGAATATTCCCACCATTGATTTTTCTCAACTCACCTCTTCCAATCCCATTGAACGCTCCAAGGCAATCCAACAACTAGGCGATGCTTGCCGTGATTGGGGTTTCTTCATGGTATTCTCGATCATATTTAAGCTTAAACCTTGCATCTTCTGCATATTGGAGTTTCTTTCCTCATGCATGCAACTTTTGTTTTAATGCTAACTTTGAACTTCTTTATATAGCTAATCAATCACTGTGTGCCGGAGACACTAAGGGAGAAGATTCTTAGAGCAACCCAGAGCTTCTTTGATCTGAGTGAGGAAGAAAAAAAGGAGTACGCAGGAGAAAAGGTGCTTGATCCAATAAGATATGGGACAAGCTTCAATGTCATGGTGGACAAAGCCCTTTTCTGGAGAGATTATCTCAAGTGCCATGTTCACCCACACCTTCATGTCCCCTCCAAACCCCCTGGTTTTAGGTATACAAAACAAAGATAATATATTTATTTTATACAAAGCAAATCTTATCTACATTTTCTACAAATCTTATTTACATTTTCTATTGTTCCCTTTACGTCCAATAATACACAACTTAAAAATTTAGGTCAAATATAATTTATATAATTTTTCTTATTTAATTCCCTTAGTCACTTTTTTAATAATAAAATGGTAACGGAGATCTAAGTTACTAAACAAACAATACTTAGGGATGACAATACTAAAAGTGTGAGGCGGACTCACTAATCTAGCCCCTCCTACATAATCCGTAGTTCATGCGGCCAACACCGGAACGAGACAGATTGGTCCATTGGTTCGTATAAATAAAAATAATTATTTTATTTTTTCTACAAAAAAGATCATATCTCACTCACACATTATTAATCCAGTGTGACCTTTATTTTATTTTATTTTATTTTTAAAAAAAATTATTGTACAAAAGAAAATATATTTTATTTTAATTATCTAAAGAAGTTAATATTGAAAATAAGAGTGGATTTAGTTTTAAGTAAAGTTTTATATTTAAAATTTGTTAATAAAAAAATAATATAAAGATGAGATTTCATTAAAATATTTTGTAACAAAACTTTGATAAAGTACTCTCAGACATTTACATACATATAGAAGAAAAGTATATGCAAAATAAAATTTTAATTATTTTTAATCAAGTCTTCTAACAATTCTCATACTTAAATGTCTTTATATTTTTTATTTTAATTGAATGAATTAAAACAAAGATGAAATTTTAATTCCTCAGCAGAAGAAATATTTTTTTATAATTAATTTTTAATTTAAAAAATATTTTTCTGATGCATGCTACCTCTTACATGGGATGACCAGTGAAATGACCTTTGCACTCCTTGTGCGTGACGGACCAACCTGACCCACATTTTGAGGGCTAAACGCGGGACGAGTCAGCACACATTGTTACTCCAATACCTCGGATACGGTAATTGACCCTAGCGATGTTATGTCAACGGACTTGAAGTTGGAGCATTAACGCGGTTTTTGAAAAATAAAGATTCCCTTAACCCTTAACTAGGAAAAAATTATTTTCTTTAAACCTCGACCAAAAGGCTTATTCGAGTACCCCAATAATCGTATATTGTTTAGGACTTGAGTTCACTTGAGCTCAACCAATCAAACTAGTAGAAAAGAATAGGTTTAATGGTTAGTGATTGTTTTGGTGGTTGAATATTGTTTGCAGTGAAACTGTGGATGAATACATAAGAAAGAGCAGGGAAGTGGTTGGAGAGTTGTTAAAAGGAATATGTGGAAGCTTGGGCCTTGAAGAAAACTACATACTTAAAAGGTTGAATGTAGAGTTGGGGACCCAGTTGCTAATTGCCAACTTTTACCCACCATGCCCTCAGCCTGAACTTACAATGGGTCTTCCGGCACACACAGACCATGGGCTTCTAACCCTTCTCCTGCAAAACCAGCTTGGTGGGCTTCAAATTCAACACAAAGGCAAGTGGATTCCTGTCAACCCCTTACCCAACTCCTTTCTTGTCAACACTGGAGATCACCTGGAGGTAAAACAAATCTTATCTTATTTAATATTATCATTCTTTCAAACTTTTCATTTAATGATACTTTTATTTTTCAGTCCTTTTATTGATAATATCAAGTTTCAATTATTCAGAAAAAAAAAAGTTAATACTTAATTGAGATCCATAAAATTGAATTATGTCAGCTAACTTTCTCAAGGGCTTCAAAATTAATTGTTTTCACTTGTATTCAAAGGAAAGAGAACATAAATTATTATTACGAAAAACCATACAACCATTTATTAATTATAAAAGATAATAATTAGTACACATGTATACATGAATAGGAAATTTGGTAAACATGAATCAACATTGAAAAACAAATGAATGAGTATTTTTCTTGTGGTCTCAGATACTGACTAATGGGAAATACAAGAGCGTTCTTCATCGTGCAGTAGTGAACACAAAAGGCACTAGAATTTCCATTGCCACAGCACACGGAGCTCAGCTTGAGACCATTGTGGGTCCTGCACCAGAGTTTGTTGGCGATGATAATCCAGAAGCATACCGTGCCATCAAATATGGAGATTACATTCAGTTTCAGCAAAGCCATGAACTCCACAGAAGGTCCTGCTTGGATCATATTCGGATTTGAATAAGAAATCGTTGAGTACCATTCATGCCTTTCTTGCATCTCGATTATATGTGTTTGTGTTTCAACATTTAGTTTCCATTTTAAAACTTATGTGCTTGGGATGTAATTTAGATAAGTGTAGATGAATATGCATTGATCCACTTCCAGTTATGGTCATGGTTCTCCTTTGGTTCATTTGTCTAAAGTCCATGTCCTGTTCTGCCCGATTAAATAGTTGGACTAGTCTGAGTGGGAAATTTGGTAATGTGTATGCAAGAAATGTAAATCATGGTGCTGTAAAAGAAAATGATATAACCACATAAAATTAGGAAACTTTTACAATCTTGCAAAGATCAAGAGAAGGATTTGGACGGGGACTTTCTAATGTTTGGACCATCCACTAACAATCTTCCAAATATAATCACACAAAATTAGGAAACTTCACGACCCTACAAATATCAAGAGAAAATTTGGATGAAAAAAAAAAAGATATAGCTGAATTGAAGGACATGTTTGTTCAATTCATAAATAATCAAGAAAAAACTAAGAGCAAATATTGAGAAGGTTTGGTAGGAGAAGAGACGATTATGATGATCCTTATTCTCAAAGTGATAGGGTGTTTAGCGGTCATCATAATGTTGACTACTACCAACAACCCTTATGTATCATAAGTCTAGACATCCCACATTTTCTAAGGAATCTAAGGTAGACCTTTCCCCATTCTACGGAAAAAAAAAGTAGAAGATTACATAGATTGGGAGATGAAGGTAGTGCAAATATTTGAGTGCCACCGAGTAGACTAAGAGAGAAGAATGTCCTTGGCTACTCTAACCTTTTGGGGACCAACCACGTATTGGTGAAAAATCTTAGTGAGAGATTTTAGGATTCACAATAAGCCCCAAGTCCAGTACTAGAACAAATTTTGGGCAGTTGTAAGAAAAGGTCATCCCTCCTTTTATGATAAGGAGTTGATGGATAAACACCAAAGACTCCACCAAGAGATATGTTTGTAGAAGAATATAGCAAAAAATTGAGTTGTCGTTGATAAGGGCAAATATTAGAGTGGAACCTAGGATCACCATGGCAATGTTCTAGAGTGGTCTCAATTATGAGATTAGGGATAGGGTTAAGTTGTTTCCATGTCATGACCTCGATGATCTAGTTCAACTATGTGTTAGGGTAGAAATCAGCTTAGTCGAAGGTCTACCACTAAGAAAGACTACCCCCAACACATCATATCTCAAGAAAGAACATAAAAGGGAGGGTCACCCCTCCAAGTCTCAATATGAGGAATCTAGGGGAAAGGAAAGAAAAAAGGAAAAAATAAAGAAAAGGAACAAAATGAAAGGTATAAAAAGGAATTCTCAAAGGAATCTAGGACACGAGACATCCACTACTTTTGTTATCTTTGAAGAGGACATTATGCTTATGAGTGTCCCAATAAGAAATTCATGGTTTTAAAAGACAAAGGCATATAAAGCCAGGACGAATCAACATCTTCATCTAGTGAGGATGAAGTTCTAAAATTTGAAGAAGAAATCCATGTTGAGCTTGAACAATCTCAACGAGAGAACTTATTCACACACGCTACAAAGTTTTTAAAAACATTTGTTCTGTAATTATGGATAGTGGCTTTTGTTAATTTTTGTAGCTCTAGGCTGGTGCACAAGTTGGCTCTAACCACTATACCACATCCAAAAACTTACAAACTTCAATGGATCATGGATGATGGGGGGATAGTGGTTAAAGACTAAGTGAGTATTCCAATTTCTATAGGCAATTATCAAGAAAATATTTTGTATGACATTCTATGAAAGTTGAACCTATTTACTTGGCAAGTCATGGCAATTTGACAAACATACAATCCATGATGGCCTTACCAACAAAATAACTTTCATTCACAAGGCAATAAGATTTTCCTTTGTCCTTTCACACCCTAGTAAATGAAAACATGCATGACAAAAATTATGGACATCTTATTTCCATAAACCAAAAACAAGTATAAAAAAAAAACAAAGAAGAAGAGAAGTTACGCAAATTGTTTGTTCTAATCTTTTCAGAAGCAACATTTCCAAAACAAAATAGTGGATTCATTTTATTTGGCAAATTGATTTTAACATTGTGGAATTTTTATCCTTTTGCTTTGACAATTTCTAAAGAAAAGAAAACTTCATTGTTAAAGGTTTAGTAAGTGTCTTAGAGTCTTTTTGTGTGCTTTTCTTGTTTGTCTTTCTTTAAAGTTTTGTAATCATCTCTGTTTCCAACTTGGTTTAGCTTCTTTGTTTTGATCTTTTCTTGTTTGTCTTTTAAAATTCTTTAGTCTTGTGGTGGTTCTTTTAAGATCAAGTGATAAGGGTTTTGTCCTTTTTCATTTGAGAGCTTGAAACACCAAGATAGACCTTTGTTGAGATAAATTTCTTTTTGAGTTTTGTTCAATTCTCTTCTTTGTTATACAAAAGAGTGACACAAGTGATGAGAGTTGTTGGGTTCAATAGTGTCAAAGTTCAAGAGGGGGGGGGGGGGGGGGGGGGGGTCAATTGAGCTTTTAAAACTTTCGCACAAATTTGATTTTATCACAGGACAGAGACAAATAAATCCATTTATTTAGCAATGAATGGATTTATTTTTCTTATTCTCTTTAATGAAACAGTAACACAGTGCTGTGATTTCAAACGTTGGGCAAGATGATTTGCATGCAAGGTTCAAATTGATTTCCACATAATAAAATCAGAGGACTAAACAATTAATCACAACCCTTGAAGACAAAAACAATTCTTGTTTCTAAACCAATTAACAGATTGAGTTTACTTTTACAAAACATGAATTCCAATTATGTTTCACAGCACATACAGATTTACATAGAAGTTCTTCAGATGGTTTTCCAGAAAATCAAGAACAGTATACACGTACCCAGAAAGAACAGATTCAAACACAATTGAATAGATTTATTTCTTGACAGATTAGTTTGACCAGCGATTATTGAGTGCAGGGATTAAGAGAGAATCAATACAAAACAATTATACTGGTTCACTCAAGTGAGCTACATTCAGTCTCCACCTAATCCAAGTTGAAATCCACTAAACCACAATTCAAAACAATTACAAAAACCACTGTTTTTGAACCCTACAAGAGCATGGCACACCTTGCTGAAAAACACTATTCCAGCACACACAACTCTTCAAGAAACCCTATCAAGAAGAGTTTACAACCACACTTTACAGGAAATGAAATATGAAACGAATACACCTGATAGAGAATGTAGAAATATGCCTTAGATCAGTAGAACAGATTGCTCACACAATGACAGCACCTCTAGCCAAGCCTTAGAACCAAACAAGAACAAGCACACTTTGTGATTTAAAAAAATCTTTCAAGAACTCATGCTAATCCTCTGAAATCTCTTATTTCTCTGTTGTAAGACCAGTTTTCTCAATGATATGAACAACTTTTTAAAGCCAGAACAAACTCTCTTTTTATAGGAAACATTTTATAACAAACTTTCAAAAAATAGTTAAAGTTGTTACAAAAAGAACAGATTGAAAATAAAATGAACAGATTTATTTTCAAAGGCAGTGAGAGATTTTGTTATATGTAGGAGACTTAGTCACACTTCCTGGTGCAAGGATAAAACGTGAAAAACCTTTTAAGAGAAACATGGCACCAGACTAAAAAGAATCTATTCATTTACAGAAGAACAGATTCATTTTCAAAACGATAATAAGAACTCTTTAACAAGTGAAACACAGTCGTTTTGAAGGAATGAAAACTTAGTTAAGATACATGATGCATAAAACATGATTTTCAAATACACTTAATCAAGGCATCAGTTAAAGAAAAGAATCTATTCATTTAGAAAAGAACAGATTCATTTTCTATGCAGTAAAAGATATTTTTACAAAACATGTGAAAAACATTTTCATAAAACTTGTGCTTGCTCTTATCACATGGTCAGAGGTTAAGAGGTGAGTTACCCTGCAAAAAGCCTACTTTAAACAACCTCTAATCTATACCTAAGACATCCTTAAAGCAAAACACAAACACTAAAGAAAAATGCACATTTGGCTTCATCAAACACTTTGTCTTGAAGAGGCAACATCCATCTTCAACAAGAGTTATTAACTTGTCTTTCACTAATTATTTGTTCTCTTTGTGCAATTTTTATGGCTCATTTATCTTCCAGGGAATCTTCCAAGACACAATCTCCCCCAAAAGGCTTTTCTTTTGGGAGAGCTTGCAGAAGCTAAGAGGTCTTTGGACCAAAAAGATGAAGAGATGCGGCACTTAGTGGAGAGATTGCAAAGGCTTGAAACGAAATAAACAAGACAACCAAGAGGAAGGAGATGGGAGCACATGAGAACCTCAAGGATTTACTCCCATTATGGTAGCCAAGAGGTAGAGCAAAAGTGGAGGATGCACCACTATGATGAAAGGTGCCACCCACACCAACCATCCAAGCCCTCTTCTCTTTTATTAAATTGCCAAGTTTTAGTGGGGAAAATGATCCCAATGTATATCTAGGATGGGAAGCTAAAGTAGAACAAATTTTCAATGTGTATGAGGTCCAAGAAGATCAAAAAGTTAGGCTAGCTTCCCTAGAGTTTTTAGACTATGCCATGTAATGGTGGCACAAAGTTGTAATGGACATTGGGGTAAACAAGAGGCCAACTGTGATCTCTTGAGACGATTTAAAATTATGAATGCGCGCGCGGTTTGTTCCTCCTCACTATAGGAAGGAACTCTTGTTGAAGCTCCAACAGCTTCAACAAGGACATAGAAGTGTAGATGAGTACTTTAGAGATCTTGAAACTACTTTGACTAAAATTGACATGCATGAAAATGAGGAGTCAAAGATAGCTAGATTTGTAAGTGGTTTAAGAAGAGAAATACAAAATGTTGTAGAACTTTATGAGTATTCCTCTTTGGAAAAATTGGTTCACCTAGCCATCAAGGTTGAATCACAAATTTTAAAGAAAACTTCTTTCAAAACTACTCATAATGATGGATTCTACCACTCATCATGGAAGGACAAAAATAAAACTTCTTTAAAAACTTTTCCTTCCAATTTTTTGAAAGATACCACTTACAATCCTATAGTTTCTCAACCCTCAACCTCTACACCTAAGTCACCCACCAAACCCTCAAGTCAAAAATGTTTTAAATGTCTAGGTTTTGGGCACATAGCAGCCAATTGTCCTTCAAAAAGAACCATGATGGTCAAAGGGGGGTTGTCATGAGTGACCATAGCTCTCAAAGGTCTAAGTCCTCTACCTCTTCAAAAAAGCCAAAGTGAGGAAGAGTGTGAACTACCATGTGAGGGAGATTTTTTAGTGATAAGGCGCATGCTTGGTCAAATTCAAAAACCTTTTTGATGAAAGTCAAAGGGAAAACATTTTTCACACAAGGTGCCTTATCAATAACAAATTGTGTTCCTTAATTGTGGATGGGGGTAGTTGCACAAATGTAGCAAGTACTAGAGTGGTGGAAAAGCTTGGGTTATCCACCATCTCCCATGCAAAGCCCTACAAGCTCCAATGGCTTAGTAAAGAGAGGGAAATCATGGTTAATAAACAAGTCCTCATAACTTTTGCTATAGGAAAATATAAAGATGAGGTTTTTTGTGATGTTGTGTCAATGGAAGCAACACATATTCTTTTGGGAGGGCCTTGGCAATATGATACACAAGTTATACATGATGGCCTAACTAATCACGTTTCTTTTAACTTCCAATGGCACAAGGTTATCTTAAAACCCCTCTCTCCCAAAGAAGTTCATGAGGACCAAATAAAAATGAAAAACAAAAGAGAAAATGAAAAATAGCAAGAAAGAAAAGATAAACCGAGTCACAAAATATCATCTTACACAACTAAATAAATCACGTTGACTCGTGCCATGCTACAAACTGCACCTCCAAGGTGTCCGTCTTCCTTATCTTTTTCATTACCAAATAAAAATTACTTGACATCTTGGACAAAGAAACTTTGGGATGAACATCAAACACCTCCTAAGGGTTCTCACCTTTTGAGAGGATTTTTATCATCAGGCTCTTTCATCCCCAAATATTCTTTCCCAACATGGCTTGTAAGAAGAGCTCACCCTTTTGAACTCCCCAAGCTCAAAGAACATAAGTTTGTTTCACATCCCACACCCAACATTATCTTATATGTGAACAAACTAACTATATTATCTACATGAGTTCTAAATTCGAGGTGGAATTCTCTCAAACTTGGGGGGCGTGATACAAACCAAGCCAACAAAGAGATGACCAAGAATGCACATTACCATTCACACCATGAGAAATTATCTCAACAATCAAGTGAAGACCTCGTCAAGGATCTAGCAGACCCTACCAAAGGGAGAAATGGACAAAAACCAGAGCATTTTATGTTCTTCAGACTAATCTTCTTAAGAATAAAACAAGTTGTAAATAAATTGAGCTCACTTGAGGGGTCCAAATAGCAAGATAAGCAAGGAATAGGTGTCTTGAGCATAATAGGGGAGGTGTGTTTATCACTTTAGCTTGTTTTTTACCTAGTTTTTAGAAGAACAAGTCTAAGGTGTGGTTTTGACTTAGTCAAACCCTAAAGGCAGCCTCATTTTTAGGTTTCCCATCCTACCCTTGCTTCTTGTTTTCTAAGGCACCATCTCCTATAAATAGGGTGTCATACTCCTTGTATTTTACATGTTGAATTTGAATAGAAAAGTTACTCTGCACAAATTGTGTGAGGTGCTTGTGAGGCTTGTGTCCTCTTAGCATTAGGTCTCATCTTGAGTGATTGGAGAGCTCTCAAGTGGCGGCCATCTCACTTATCTTGGAGGAAGAACACACTCCAAGTGGCGTGACCAACTCTCTTCCATCTCATAAGCTTTTCCTTCCTTCATCTTTTTCCATTTTTCCATTACTCCATGTATCTTTGTGTTCTTATGATCTTGTTTTTCCTCCATTGTCAATTCGGTTTCTATCATGCTCTTATGATTCCTTCCATGTTCATTTAATTTCCACCCTTCATCATCAATCACCATATACTTGTATTTTTCCTTTGCCCTCTAGAAGTGAACATTCACACTTACTTAACCACTTGGTTAAGTTCGTGTCTAGTGGGGATTTTCTTTGGGTTCTCACCATATAATTGATAAAATATCAATCCTAAGTAAAGTGTCACATCTAAAATGGCTAAATCTAAAATCAAGTCACATCAACAAGTCAATAACTTCATTCTCTACCTATAAGGGTGAAAAATCTTTTAAAAGAATTTGATGACCTATTTCTTGAGAAATTGCCACATGGCCTTCCACCTTTGAGGGGAATAGAACATCAAATCGACTTAGTCCTGAGAGACACCTACCCAAGAAATTAGGTTATAAGACCAAACCTCAAGAGATGAAAGAGATAGAAAATTATGTAGGTGACTTGCTGAAGAAAGACTAGGTCTAGAAAAGTTTGAGTTCTTATATTGTGTCCGTGTTGTGGTCCTTGATTACTCTTAGTTTTCCAGTATTTTTCTAGACTAATTGCATTTCCTTGAAGTTTCTTTTGTTCTTACTTTTTGTTTTAGATTATATTTCTATTTTCTCCCAAATATTAAAGTTTTTACAAAAACATCATAAAAAATGGATTTTACAAATTATATTTTGCTTGAATCATTTAACGTGTGCTTTGATCATTTGATGGAAAATTTTCGAACTTTGACCTTGGAAGATTGAAAGAATATGTTGATGCTATAAAGAATGAAAATAGGAACTTAAAGTGCATAAATTATATAGAAACCAGCAACAGATGGTCAACGGAAAGAGGAAAATTGGAACTAGATGGTCAACTTTGCACCTAAAGAAAAATTTGAACTTAGTTTTGTTTGTTGTAGAATTGATCTTTTAGGCCGAATTGAAAGCCTGATCTTTTTTAAAAAATTAAAAGCTTATAAGTACTATATAAGACATATGTTTAGATACTTAGATAGTTAGTGGTTAGTCATTAGGTGTGGCAGTAGTTAGAGGTACATTTAAGCTTTTAGAGTTTATCATTTTCTGTTTTTGACATTTTGAGTTCTAAGCAATGTACTTGAGTTCTTCTTCATTCATATTTCTTCTTATTTTAACTTTTTTTCACTTTCTCGTATCATCTTTTGAAACAAATTTTATTCTGGAAATGAGTTTCATATTTGAAAATCATGTTAGATTATGCTTTGTTTTAGTGTTTTCCCTTAAAAATCAAAATTCTATTTTCAATTGAAAATGGGGTTTTAAGGACATATGAACCAGTTGGTTATATGTTTTATTTATTATTAAGGAATCCAAATTTGGGTCTCTTGCATTTGAAGTAGAAGAACATTGAACCATGGTTTCGATCCCTATTTTTCATTCCTGGATTGAGTTTCGCTTTTCTTTACTACGTTTTTATTCAATTCATGTTGGTTTACTTTTCTCTTTCTTTTTAATACATTTTGAATCGTTCTTAATTTACATTTCATCATGCTTTGTTTTATGTTTACAACCTTTACACTTCTTCAATTTACTTTTCCTATGATTTCTTTTTCTTCCTTTTATATTTCCAGTCATTTACATTTCATGCAATTTACTTTTCGGACATTTACATTTCTCGCAATTTAAGTTCCTGCAATATCTAGGTATGATTTACGACCTGTGGGGTTAAATGCTCCACCTCGAGCTCAAGCCCGATTAATTTTATTCTGAGTTGATTTTTCTTTGAACTTTTGGGTATCCCTATAGTTCAGAAGTTCACCCCATGCATTCTCACCTATCCAAGTATATCGAACAACCTTTGATCTGGCTTTGGTCAACATGTCACAAAGTCATTTTCTGAATTTGGACTCATAGATCTTTCTGATATGTCACTCATCCTGAGGGGCTTAAGTGACTCTAGTCTATAAAAAACAAGAATACATAAGTTAGTCTCACATATTTTCAAATTGGATTATTTGTATGAAATTGTAGTTAATAATTAAAATTACCTTAAATTTAGTCCACCTTTTAAGTTGGTCCTCCTCATTCATGGCATCGTAATGATGATAGGGGCCTCTAAATTGAGACCAAATGCAATTTCCAATGGCCTCAATAGCTTAATGATTTGGTGTCCAACTACAATACATACAAATAAAATTGTTAAGCATTATCATACAGACATTTGTAATATAAATATAAATATAAGATGACTTACCCTTTATCAAGAGGTCAGATGATGACCCTATCATTAGGGTCACGCTGGACATCCCTAGTAGGGAGATCGTGCTCTAAATTAGCATCGGTGTCATGGTCTGCATTGTCACCTGAGGTCTCCACTGAGGCAGCAGTGGTCGTGTGGACTGGACTATGGGAGCAGGGTCGATGCACAAAGGTAACAGGGGTGGGTCGTACAAAGCTATCAGGGGTGTGTTGGGTAAAGAGAGCATGTGTGGGCTGGAATGGAGAGCTCCAAGTCTAGTGGAGTGGTGTAGTGGCAGTGTGGTGGTAAGTCAGAACAGATAATGACGACCTCGGTGGTGGTGGAATACTAAAGGGGTGAGAAGATGATGAAATATGTGTCTAATGATAAAGTGGATTGGGTGTAAGCAAATTGAAAATGTTGATGGTTGGAGGAGGAAAGGGTGTAGAAAGACGGGCTAGAGGATAATGTGGATGAATGGGATCACAGCATCAGACGCTGGTGAAAGACCAAAACAAGGGATGCTTCCCATGTCTACAGCTAGTTGGCCATGCATAGATGTGGGAACTCCACGCCTAGCCTGGCCATGTCTAACAATGGAATCATCTCTCTCTATGTTCCTAACCATTTTTTCTATAAAAAAAAATATTTGTTGATAACATTAGTCTAATTAACAATTCATGATATGTTGTTCGTAACATATTATATTCAAAGTAATATATGTTAGTCGTTATTATTATCAAAGTTTGAATTTTCATCGTCGTTGTTGTGATTTTATGAATAGTCTTCATTTATGAGGTCCATATCTTCTTCATCATCATCATTAAGAAGTGGTTGGATATCAAAGTACTTTGACAATGGATGTGTCAGCTAAGCATTTTAAATGTTCAATTCTTCTAACTGGTAAAACATTAGACATCTCATCAGCTTGATACAACAATTCATCCATCATGTTGCCAACCATGTCCTCGATGTTTTGTTTTGATTGGCACGCACCACCATGAAGGTTCTTAAATATGTTTGGGAAAGTGACAAAATAAACTTGTTTGGCCTTCTATGGAAGGATGAATGGATCATAAAGTGCATATCTTCCACTTAACTTGATTTCAACTAGATTATACTACAAATGAAATCTAGCCCCAACATCCATTGTATGATCAAACCATTCACAATAGAATAGGGGAATCTTGTTATTCAAAGCAACATACTCCAATTTATATATATGGTGAATTATACCATAAAAGTCATCTTCTCTATTTGTCACACATTTTTGTTGAGTTTATGGGAGTCTAAATTGAAGAACGAGGTAAATTGTACTTAGGTAATTTTCACAAATACACACTTTAGGAAATCCTGATAGTAAAAGAACAGATTTATTTAAAGAACAACAGATTGATTTTCTTGTTCAGGATGCATTTCAGAATAACAACTTATTAGTTTTTTTAATTAATGGATTATATTTTTGACTTAAGAATTCTATTCAAAGCTTGTTCTTATATTTATGAATATTGAAATCAGTATCACAATGAGTAATCAAAGATTTAAATTTAGTTTTAAAAGCAAGATCTTGAAAACCAAATCAAGTAAGATTAAGATCTTTAATTTTGATTTAAAACAGAAGCTTTAAAACAAATAGTTCTTTAATTTGAATTTTAGTAGCTTCACAATGTTTTAAAAGAAACAGTTTTCTTAAAAGTTTTATTCAAACCAGTTCTGCAAAAAATTGATCAAGAAACAAATCAGAATTTAAAAACAATAAACACTTTTCAGAATTCCTTTTAAAACAGTTCCATATCAAGATTATTTTTTAAGTGACTTATTTTTTTAGTATAAATCTGTCAAAGATTAAGGATACCTTGAATTTTAAGTCTGATTGAAAATATTTTCAAAATCTTGACAACAGAATGTGTTCCAGACCAATACAGCAGTAAAACAACAGGTTCAATTCTAAAACAACATATTCCTTTTATCACATATTTGTAATTTTCATTTTTAGAGGTAGTGATTAAGAAAGAAGAATATCACACACAGATTTAAACTGCTTCACTCAATATTGAGCTACATCCAATCTCATCTCACACTAAGATGGATTCCACTAAAAACACAACAATCTTTACAAAAGATTACAAACAAGCCAGTTCTTGAACCCTACAAGAACCAAGAATACAAGTTGAAAAATCCTATTTCAGTACTTTCTACTTCAAGAAACACTATCAAGAAGCATACACAAATACACCTTTACAAAGAGATTTAGGAAAGAGAACACCTTGTTTGCAGACTAAGGAATTCAAACCGGATCCCCACAGTTGCACCACTTGATAGAACTTCTAATCCCAAGCCAAAAGTGAAACCAACACAAGAACTATTAAAAGTTTTTAAGAAAAACTTTAAAAAACTTAACTCACATGAGAACCTAAAAGAAAGCTCTTGAAAATAGTAAGGAATTTGTATTGAAAGGGACGATTTGCACTGAAACTGAGCCATCCTTTTATAGGATTCAAATCATAATAGTTTTCTAAAACTGTTTTCAAAAACTGTTAAAAAACAACAGGTTAAAGCTTGAAACAACATGTTGTATTTTGAAAATGCACTTAATGGTAACAAAATCAACCTTTGGGTAGTTAAAAACATAATATATGAACAAAACTAAATTTTGGAGACAAAACATATTTTTGAAAAAAAAAATCAAAAACAGTTTTGGTGCAGTAAAAATAAATCAATTGTTTTCAAAACAACAGATTGAAATTTTAGTGCAGTAAAAACAGTTTTCTTAAAACTTGAACAAATTTTTAAAACACATTTTAAAAGACTCTTATGCTTGAGGTCATTACCATGACTATGGGATATGAGGTTGAATAAAAATGCAAAAGGTCACTTAAGCAAATTTATCCTAACTAAGACAATAACCTATACATCTTCAAGCTAATTTTCTTCATCAAACATTCTTCACAAAAGTTTAGCAGAATCTTCAAGATCTCCAACAATTTTAACATAGAAGACATTATTGGTTATTTTCTTACCATTAGTCCATGTCTTTGTATGAAACTTATATCCATTAACAAAGCACATGTTTCATGATGTTTCCTTTGAATTAGGTACCCAAGATACTATCTTTAATTTTGGGCCGATTACCACATTCCTTTCATCATAAACTTGTGTTGTAGTGATAGGAGAAGATTATATTTATTTATGAATTTCTGACCAAATAAAAACGTGTATGGGTTGAGGTTACACTTACATAGCTCTTGAACCATTCAGGAAAAATGGTATGTATAACGATTCGTCATTGATTTAGTAAACTTGTAAGAACAATCTTGAAAGATTAAAGTAGTCAACAAACTATACAGCCTACAATAATTGACTTGAAACTAGGTACAATTAATTTGTTCAAAAATGACAATATGTATTCGACTTCATCATTTGAATGTGCTTGAGGATCATTTCTCAAACTTGTATTCAACAATAAGGTGACATGTTTGAAATAATGAGAGCATAAATACGTTATCTCTCGGTGTATGTAGAATACACAGATTGATCCTTCTACTCGTGCAAAATTACCCACTAATCTCTTTGCATCTCCTATCAACCTAAAGTAGGCATGTAATTGTTATCTTTTGTTGAATGGTAAACATTGAAATAAATAAGACAATCATTACCTTTCAAAGGGATACATCCATTAGTATTGAACAAGATCATCAAGTATTGCTTCCATAGGAAGATGAATGATGAGGTGTTCCATTGAATCAAAAAAAGTTGGGGAGAATATTTTTTCTAACTTACATAGGATGATTGGTATGTTTTCTTCCATTCTGACAAGATCATTCATCCTCAATGTATTAGAACATGATTATTTAAAAAATCGACTTAAGTCAACAAGGGCATTCCACACAAATTCTAGGAATGACCGAAAAACAATTTGGAGTAAATCCTCCATGAAAACATGACAATCATGACTTTTCATGCCATGCATACTTCCCTTATCATGATTTGCCCACCTTGTTATGTTAGAGGCATAATCATCTAGCATCTTCAACTTGTTGATCCATATATAAATTGATTTAGCATCTTCACTTGAGAACATGTAGTTGGTCTTTGGCTTTGTTAACTTTTCATTTTGTAATTGAACCAACTTCAAGTCTCCAGGGCCACACAATTCAATGACATCCATTTTGGCCTTTTGAATGTCCTTTGTTTTACCCTTAACATCCATTATAGTGTTGAAGATATTATCAAAAAAATTATTTTCTATGTGCATAACATTAAGGTTGTGCCTTAACGAATTGTCCATCAAATATGGCAGATCTCAAAATATTGATCTTTTAGTCAAATTATGATATTGTCAATACTCAGGTAATGTTTCAAATGGAACATTTGTCACTTTTGGAAAGTCACAAAGAAACTCCCTTTCATTTAAGAAATAAGGTGGGTCATCATTTTCAGGTCTATTTCTTAGGAATCTCCTTTGACTCCTCTTGAAAGGATGATTGTCTTCCTAAATGTATGATATCAAGTTCATACAAGCTTTCATCAATCACATACATATCTCAAATTTATACTCATATAAACTCGTAATCAAATTCAGTTTAACTAACTTTATAACCTAATATGCAAACAGATACTAGATTAACTTATTATCTAAATCAGTTATCTAAAGTTCTATTAAAAAAAAGTATAAATAGTTTCTTTTACTTGAAAAATCTTTATTTTAGTGGAAACTTTAACTCTACTAGAAAAACCACTCCAAAATCTAGAGACCTAAAACATATTATTCAAATATCACTAAAGCCCGATATATGGTAAAACTAGTTGAGATGAATATTGCTCTTAACTGTTGTCATCAATATTTATGATTAAATCCTAAAGAAAAACAAAAAATGAAAAATCTTTAAATTAAAAATAAATTTACCATGTTTGAAACTACTACTAGAATGTATAATTAGATTTTAGAATAGATAAATTATAAGAAAAAACTGAAGAGAAGAGAAAGAGGGAAAGAGGGAAAGAGAGAGAAAAAAAAGTGGGTCCGTGCTTTAAGGGTCTGACATCACATCTCCTTTACCTTTTACTTTTTTACGTATTCTTGTCATATTTCAATTATAATATAGTTATACTTATTTTTCAACTAATAATTATGATTTCATTCAGTTTATTTCTTTATGATAATATATTGATTTATTTTATATATTCTTTTATTTTCTTAAATTCTTTTGTTTATTAGAATCATTTATTTAAATTTTTAGTATATATCATCCAATTACTCAATAATAAGATTCATATACTGTTGAATTTAATTGATTCCATATTATTGTAAACTGCTAAATACATATATTCGATCATTATCATATGTACCCAAACTCTTGTTCTAATTTGTCAAAAAGTATTCATTTAAGAGAATGAGAAGAATAATTCCTAGTCTTTGCATCGTGAAGGCATGACTCCTTCAAGAATAATAAAGATTAATTTTATCTAAATATTAACATTATAATAGGACTGCTAAGCCGACAGCAATTGAAAATATACAAAATAAAATATACAACACGCACGTTCGCATTTAGTTAAGAAAAAAATTGAAAGATTAAAATAATAATTTGTCAATTTTTAGTTGGTCAAATTATTTCGACAATATGTTATTCATATAAATAATTCTAGTCTTTCCTTCCATTTCAATTCAAACAATATCTACGGCCTTCCCCTATTGTAATATACTATTTATCATACAATATCAAACTTTCAAGTGACTTTTATATCACGTTTCATCTTTCAAAATATTTTTTCTTTCTAAATATTTAATTTATCTAATATTTAAAAATGTGTTTTATAAATTTAATTTAACTAGTTTATTTTTATGTTTTACATTTATTATCGTGTTATATTTATTATTATTATTATTTAATGACCTTATTTAAATTTAAGGTGTTTCTTGTATAAAAAGGGTGAGATAAAAGTCAAGAACGACAATGAAGTTTGTAAATTTAAAGTGTTCACTTTCAAGCACGCTTTCACAGTTTTTTTTAATATATTAAATTATGATGTTTCACATATTATTTATCCTTTTTACTTTTTTAATAAAAAACATATTTATTTGCTATCTTTAGATTTATAAAAATTTCTAGTATTACTTTTAACTTTTATTATTAGCTATAACTAGTTTAACACTAAATATAAATATTAATTAAAATATTTAAAATAACAATAACTTATTTTAAATTAAAATATTTAAACTACACTTAAGCAATTCAATTTAGCAATGTATTTATTAACAATATATAAAAAATCCGAGGCATTTAACAATATTTTGCATTCTCTTTATTTAAGGAATTATTCAAGGGTCTTTTTTTCTACCTAAAAATGATCCGAGGCATTTAAGACAATTATTATCTCAATTCAGTTTGTTTCTTTAATTTGCTATATAGTCAAGTACATGTTAGAACTTTGTTGTATTATTTTCCATCCAATATATAATTTTATTCAAATAAATACATTGTTCAAATATTGTTTAAATATCTATATTTAAGTTATTTATATTTTCTAAAAGTACAATACTTGTTTAAAATTGTATCGAGACTGAGTGAGTCACGTCACTTGATCTCGGTGACTAACTAACCGGTTGGTCAACCACATTAAAAGCATAGTTGCAATAAATAACAAGTAAGGAAACATCCTACAAAAATCAGCGTCACAACCCACTAAATCCGAACGACACCTCGATAAATCAGTTAAGACTGGTTTATTGAAGATATGCTCCAAACATACCTTCCTAATAATCAGGGCCACATCCTTAAAAATCAACTAACACTGATTTAATGTATATATATGTTAGATATAGGCCATCAATAGAATAAGGTACGTTTTTATCAGTTATACAATCTCAATATAGAGTATTTACTTGATCGTTGGAGAATCTTTTACAAATTTACTCCTGACCGAGCACTAAGGAACTAAAGAGAAGAAGTGTTGAAGTCTAGAAGTAAAAGAACGTAAGGGAGAACGATCGAGTAACCAAACCCACAACAGTAATTATAGTCAATTTTAGATATTATCTAGATTTACTCTGTCTATACAATTACATAAACAAATTAAGTGCACACTAAACAAATATATTTTCATAGCCAAAAAGTCAGTAAATTACATATTAAAATCTATTATTTAACTTGTACCTTATATAAAAAAATTTAACGTAACTAATATTATGGTTGAGTTAAATATTTTGTACACTTCTTTTTTTTTTTAAGGCAAAAGGTTGAAATTATTTAATTATCTCAAATTATTAAAATTAATATACAATGAAAAAATACTTTATACGTTCAATGAAAGGAGAATATGATATTCTTTTATGTGCATCGGTTCTTTCAAATATTTCATATTCTTCTAGATTATATAAAATTAATTTAATTAAATAAGTTCAATATATAAGCCAATAAATAAAAGCTCAATAAATAAAATAAATAAATAAATAATCATTAAACCTAATAAATATTAAACATAAATAACTCGTACCTTTTACATTAACATAATTGGTTATAAAATAAATGCAAGACAGCTAATTAATAATGGATAAATAAATGAATATGATTTTACTCCAACCATCGTTTTATTTTCTCTCTACTATTTTTCTAATGATATCTTTATTTGTTCAAAATCTTAAATACTTTTAAATACTATATCTTAAATAAAGAAAAGAACGAAACTCATTAATAAATTTGTAATAATTTCAATATAAATGAAAATAATAATTACATTCTTATTGTATATAGAATTTAACATACACTTTTATTTTGAAAAAATAATAAATAAATTAACAAATGTGATAGAATAAAAATGAAAGATGAGATAGAAGAGAAATTAATTACTATTTTCTTCACCCTAATTTTACAAGATATTTTTTATAAAAATTCTTATTATTTTTATAATACTTTCTAGTTGTTCATTGCAATAATTTTTTTTTATTAAAATAGCTCAATGAGTTTTAGTTTATTTACCGTAAATGTAATTTTTAGGAAGATCAGATAATTAAAAAATTTAATTTAAAGAAAACCTCATTATCATTATTTTCCTTTCGTATATTAAATATATAAAAGTAAATTTAGAAAATTATTATTATGCCATACAGATTTAATGTTACTACTTTAATTTAGTGGTATTTAGTAAATACATACATGTATTTATTCTTATGTAGAAATACAAAAAAAAAATAGAAAATCTTTTAAAATATTTTACTAAAAAATGTTGGAACCTTAAATTATACTTGAAATGAAACTTTAAAATGAATGTTTGTTTTTAAAGATAGAAGAAAGTATATGAATATAATAAATATTGCACCTTTCACTTTCTTGCTGAGTCAAAATAGTTTTTATATAATTTTACTTGTTATAAATAAACCAAATGTGCACGTCCGTGAAGAACCAGAAATATTATTGAGCCATGCATGACTTTTGTGCCAAAAGAAACTACAAAAAACAGAGCACTTGAACACTCTTCAACTTTTGCCTCCTTCACGCTATGTCCATTCGCAAGGCACTCACAAATCTCCTACACACTTTCAAAGACAAAGCCTCAGTGATTGCAGCATCACTCTCAATCAAGCGTCACGTGTCCACCGTTCGCGTCCATGTCCTGCGCGCCACCACTCACCGCCTCGCCTCTTCTCCGTCGGAGTCCCAAATCGCCGACGTTCTCTCCGCAGGTCGCGGCTCTTATCTCCTGCCACGCAACTGCATAGAGGCAATCATGGACCGCCTTCACAGAACTCAAAGCGCCACGGTGGCACTGAAATGCCTCTTCACTCTCCACAACATCGTATCCGAGGGACCCTTAACGCTAAAGGACAACCTCTCGCACTACCCTTCGCACGGAGGACACAACGCTCTTAACCTCGCTACCTTCCGCGACGACACGGACGTGGAATCTCTGGAGCTCAGCTCGTGGGTTCGATGGTACGCGAATGTTCTGGAACATGTCTTGACGGTTTCGCGCGTTTTGGGTTATTATCTAACAAGCGACGGCGTCGGAAGAGAGTTTTCGGGGGTATCTAGCGTTGAGTTGCTGTGTAAAATACGAAGTTTAGTCGATTTCGTGGAGCAGGTGAGTAACGCGCCTGAGTCGCTGCACCTTCAGAGGATCGACTTGATGTACAGAATTGTGAGATTGGTTTGCGATGATTACGGGCGCGTGCAGCGTGAGATTTCACTGCATGTGGAGGAGAGTGAGAGGAGGGTGGGGGATTTGGGTGTGGACGAGTTGAGAGAGTTGGTGCAGTTTTTGAAGAGGTTGGAAGAGTGTAGGGAAAGGTTGATTGTTTTGTTTGTGAATAGAAAGAAAAACACTTTGTTTTGGGATTTGATCGGTAAGGTTAAAAGGAAAGGGGTGGAAGAAATGGAGGATATGGAAGGAATGTGGTTGACTGTGGTGATTGACGGTAGGAACGATTTGACTCACTCGACTCGGTTCACCAACCCTTTTCTTGAGCCCGGCGAAATTTTATATTCCGGTCCCACCGGGTGGCGCGTGGCCACATGTCAGCTAACTGTTCAAACGTTGGGATGACAATTTCCAACGGTCTTATTCTCTATAAGCTGTCCTCTGTCGTTTGTTTGTTTTTTTTTCTCTGTTCATTTTTTACTTTTTGATTTCTTTTTCTTTGAGGTTTTTGATTTTGTACATTGTCAAGAGAAAATGGAACAAACACATCATAAATATATTTGTTGCGAGAGAGAGAGAGAGAGAGAGAGAGAGAGAGAGAGAGAGAGAGAGAGAGAGAGAGAGAGAGAGAGAGAGAGAGAGAGAGAGAGAGAGAGAGAGAGAGAGAGAGAGATTTTTTATAAATTTGACTTTAAGCCTTATCATATGTTCTCTGGAGTTACTCTGAAATCGGATGAGATGTTACATCCGTAAGCTATATCGCGGGTCCAACGCAAGAAAAAGTGAAGGAAATTTCATTACACTTTATTCTTTTTTGTGTAAATTATTTTTCATGATTAAAGTTATTGAAGAATTGCGGATGAATTGTTGGTGCATTGTTTAATGATGTGTCATATGTTACAATGATTAAAAGTGTGGATTGTTACCTAATAGTCATATTATTGGCTTTGGCCTAAGGAGAAAATATTGGTTTAGTTCCAAGAAATTAGGTAGAATCTTGTGTGGAGTGCAGTAACTTATAAGATTTGGGTGAGTACGTGCATGAATGATATTATTTAATAGTCATGGATTCATACAATAGTCTTTCTAATTCTAGTAAATCCTATCATTATTAGTTCCAAAACTTACTTGCTTTTTATACTCTTTGGATGCGTAGAAGTTGAATGGTTATGAGAATATGAACAAATGAGTAGGAGTGATAGCATTTAATTAGAGATAAAAGGGTATTTTAGGAAATCACTCATTTTTTATGAAATTCAATAAAATTGATTATTTTTTAAATATCTATGCAGTAACCTTTAAACAACTTGTATTTTGGAACAGATGGAGTCATGCTAGAAATAGATGGAATTGGAGAAATAACGTGTTATTTAAGTGTTTGAAAATAATGGAGGTTCATATATCATTATTTGAAAATAATTGAAGATGGAACAGTGTTCTATTACAATAAGTATCGATTCAAGGAGTAAGCAAAACATATAATAATCACATAATCAATTATACAATATTCAAATCATTAACCCACAATATTTAAAATATTAACATAATGAAAACTCCTAACTAAAGATTAAGTAAATAATGTTTTTAATAAGGTTTTATCCATAATTTTAACTGATTATTTTTATCATTGTCGAGTTCATACCACTTTCTTTAAATTAGAATACCAACATTCTAATTGAAATTGAGTTAATAATTAATCTAATGATACCTCAACTAAAACATTTCAATTGAAATTAACTGTCTCGATTTGTTCGACGAAATAAATAAAATTATATGTGAAGTTTTTAAGGTTTTGAATTTGTTTATTTTGACCAAAAAAATATGTATTTAAAAAAAGTTGATTAAGATTTTAACAAAATCAGTCATTAATATAAAAATTTGTAGTAATATAACGATACAGCTCGCCTTTGAATCTCGTTCGTTTGTCTTGGAAGAAGTTTTGAAGGGCCAAGAGCAATCTGAGGTAAGGCACATTATTATATTTTTAGAAAAATAAAATAAATTTTGACAACCATTTTTTAAATAACCACGTAATTATTATTTTTTAATATACTCAAATAATAATAAGAAGAAATACAAATAAATTTTTTAGATAAAATATTAATATAATAGTTGTATAAAATAACTGGTTATAGTTTTCATCCTCCTAACTATATACCATACATGTTATAGATCACCAATTCTTAATTGGCATTAATGAATTTGAGTTTGAAGATTAATTAAAATTTGAGTTACAGATTATCAAATTAAGTTAGTTCACATCTCTATAATATTAAATTGCAGTTTTGGTTGAAATATAACCTCAACCACCAGCTTGATTAATGATCAACCACAATTTCGCATAAAAACATTTTATAATTCTTTTAGAATATAAATGTATTGTAGATTGTGTCATATTAATTTTAAAGTTTTAACTCAATAAATTATTGTAAATTGTAAACTTATATTATAAACTAATTCCTTTAAACAAATATATATATATATATATATATACTTTATTTTAAAAATCGAATTCAACCATCGGAGTTCACTAAATAACTGGTGAATCGACTAATCATCAATTAAAGTAAATTAATCTAAAACCTGATAACGAACTAGAAAATTGATAAAAAGAAATTAATTCACGGCATATTGATTACAAATATTTAATACAACATTATATTTATTTTTACAAATAAAATAAACATAAAGTATTTGTCATTTTCATTATAATAAGAACAAAGACTTAGCTAGTTACTATCCTTCTTAATTCTTGTTGTAAAACAAGATAGACTTGCCTTTAACCTTGTTATGAGATTCTCATAATTTGTTGGGAACTATGAAAGGAGAAACTAATATATAAACAAATATTTGATAAAAAAAATTGTGGAAGCCACTAGTCAATGCAATGTAGTTAAACTATTCATTAAGGAATTTGCTAGATGAATTTTGAATAATGTCAAACTAAAGAAGAAGAAATATATTATTATCAAATTAGCTATAAATGTAGACTATTATGGTGTTATGGTATGATGATGGGAAAAAAACTTTTGGATTTGAGCAAAATGTTAGAAGAAGAAGGAAGTGCAATATGAGTTTTTCCATTATTATAAATGGTTGTTAAAGGTTTTTGAATGCCATTAAGCATTCAATTACTTTGATGCCTAGTGCTAAGCTAGTTTGATTTGAAGTTTATTAGAATAAGATAATCTTGGTCAATTTAAAAGGTGTTGGAGGAAAGAAATCTATGAAAAAACATTGAAAGGTTGTGGAATGAATTTCATGGTGATTATTTTTCAAACTCAAGAAAACAATATTTAAAACAAGAACAATTTGCAAAAATAAATAGAAAATGGATTGAGAATTCAAATAGGGTAAGGACATGTCACCTTCAAGATGTTTATCAAAAGATATGTATAAAAAAACTCATCGCTTGAAAAAAATTTCAGGATAAAATCAAAATAAATAAGAACTCTCAAAGACTCATAAAGATATATCTCACTAAAATATTTCAAACATTTTTCAAAGAGTGATTTTACAATAATGTTTTATCTTCTTTATATAGGAAATGTCACAACCAATGAAGAGGAAAAGACACTCAACTAGTGTTAGAAACTCAAATATAAACATAAAACTACTTAAGTTAAAGTTAAAACCCAACTAATTCTATGTTAAACACTTAGTTAACTCCTAATTAATCCTTACACATAGATGATTCCTTGAAATTAAAAGGTATAATTACCTTATTTGTCCCTACATTTAGGATCAATATTTAATTTAGTACTGTGGTTTTAAAACAAAAAATTAATTTGGTCCCTATGTTTGTATCCAAATTGGTCCTTTCAATTAAGTCTTAGCTTACGACGTCAAATTTTGCTTATGTGGCAGAGAGAGGTGCTTATGTGACTTCACACTCTCCCTGGTCGGACCCACTACGTCAATCTCCATCATCCCCACCATCTTCACTCCCTGCCTTGCCTTCAGCCACACCCGTTTCGCCACCGGAAAATTCTCGTCCTCGTTAACTGCAAAGGACTCTAAAATGGGAACATGTAGCATTGTGGAGTAAAAGAGATTGTCGAAGAAGCTAGATCAAACTCCAACAGATTATCCTCCATCTGGTACCCACCAATAACGATGGAAGTTGTTGTGGGACCTTCTAGCTCCAAACCTCCATCCACAAATCCAAGCCATTGCACTTTTTTGTTAACCTTCACCATTGAATTCACCCCATAGATTCTCCATTCAACCCCGCCTCTAAGAACCAAATCAATTGTTGGCACATTGGGTCCAGTCACAGTCTTTCCAACTATTCTTGAACTGAAGCACACCCCAAACGGCACCACCAAAGACACTCTCTTCATCTTCATATATTTGCAGTTGACGAGCACAAGAATTTTGTTGCTATTGTTGTAGACTGTGAGGGTCTCGGTGGCCTTGGAGAGCTCGGTGGTCAGTCCCTTGAGAATGGTGTGGACGGGGTAGATTGAGAAAGTGGGAGGAGGAGGAGGTGGGCGAAGGCGGCGAAGCGATAGGGGTGTCGAAGGGGCGGTGGTCGGGCAGCGAGGAAGAGATATTGGAGAGGGAGCGACGAATGGACTGAAGGAGGATGGTGAGGGCGGGGAATAGTTTATGGACATTGTACAATAGTGTCGTGCGCGTGGAAGGAGAAGAGGAACCGGCTGCCGTCGGCGAAGCGGGCACAACTGAAGGTGAGGCAGGGAGTGAGGACAGTTGGGATGATGAAGATTGACGTGGTGGGTCCAATCGGGGAGAGCGTGAAGCCACATAAGCAACATTTAACGCCGTAAGCTGAGACTTAATGGAAAGAACCAATTTGGATACATTTAAAAAACATAGAGACCAAATTAATTTTTTTTAAAACCATTGTACTAAATTAAATATTAATCCTAAATATAGGGACGAATAAGGTAATTATACCTTATTAAATTTAAGGAAAAATTTATCATTACACTTCCAAGAAGCACATGTGCATTGAGAGGTTAAAAATCATGTGAAGTAGTTAGATGTATTGGTTAAAAACTCTTTATAAAACTTTTAATCTTTATAATTTTATCCAACATGTGTCTATTTGTGTCTCTTGGATAGAAGAATATTTCAAGAGAATCCAAAATATTTTATGAACTAACAGATTTTTAAAAAATTGAGAGCTTCTTTATTTTTTATTCAAATTCTTTTTATTGATAACTAAAAAAAGTTATGTGGTCTTTGAAGAAAATCGTGTTCCATTAATGCTTATGTATGGACCGGATGCAAAACAAAGGCAGTTGCATTTTGAACCCCCGTATTTTTAAGTTGCATCCCCATAAAATTTGAAATGGTAAGTTTATCTTTCTGAAATTTATATTATGCAACATACAAGCTAGAATACAATTTTATATTTCGTAATGTATATTTTAAAATATAAAATTATATTATGGAATGTTTAATTCAAAATACAAAGTTTATAAATTTTTTTAAAAAGTTATTTTAAAAAACAATACATTTTGGATTGTTTATTTCAAAATGTATTAATACATTAAAAAATATACAATTCACAATGTATTTCCAATACAGATTTGGATTGGAAATGCATTCCAAGTATATTATATTATAAAATGTATATTCTAGACACAACTTGAAATAGAAATATATGTATTTCAAATTGTGCATTCTAGAATATAAAAATTTGAAGTTAAAAGTTTCAAAATATACAATCTATAATTTTACTAAATTACATATTCCAAATTGAATGCACGTAACTAATAATTTATTTTCAAAAGGATAAAATTAAAATTTTAATTTTTATAAAAAAAGTGCTTAAAATTATGGGGGTGAGAATGCAATGGCCCAAAACAAATTACACTTTTCAATATTTGAACTTTTCTTCCTACACCCCATGGTTTAATCCTACACCAAGCAAATTATACTTTTGTATGTATGGGCTTTTCTTCCTACATCCCATGGTTTCCTCCTACACTCATGGGATGGTGATATTACCAAATTATCCTTAGTAAAATAAATAAACAAATCCTAGAAATACCCCATTTCTCTTCAAGCCGAATCTCTCAACAATTTCTTCCACCCATCTATTCTTGCAACACTGAAGGATGGAGTATTAAGTGTTGAGGGAACACCTATTATAAAAGCTAGTTCATCATTGACAGTGCTGGAAGTAATCTCAATTTTATGCTTTCTTCTTCACACCATTTTTTCCATTGCTTAGGAGAGAGAAAATTTGATGTTCCAGTGCAAATATGAGGCAAAGCATAGTGGAAATCTAGAATACAAAGAAAATGATTGTAATTTGCTGTGCTAATTCAAAATATAAATGGTATATTATAAATTCTAGAATCCAAAATATAATATAAAATTTATATTTTACATCCATAATACAAATTTTATATTTTTAATTATACAATCTCAAATATAAATTTTGTATTTTGGAATTTTTGGATCTAGAAAAACTTTATGATCTATAAAATCCAAAATAAAAAATTCGATTATAAATTGAATAATTTGAATTATAATTTTATATTATGAATTATACAGTATATATAAAATCTAAATTTTTATATTTCAGATTCAATAATTCATAATGCATCGAGATTTCACAATCTAAAATTGAAAAAAATAATAATCTACTTTTAAAATTTATAGAATTAAGAAAGTGTAGGAAGAAATTATAGGATTGAAGGAAAAAATTTGCTCCATATATGTGTGTAGTGGGGGCGCAACGAGGTAGATATGTGGGTTGGTCCACCTCGTGTTTAGCCAGTAAAATGTAGGTCATGCTGACCTGTCCAACGAGTTTATTTCACTAGCCCGCCCTATATAAGAGGTAGGCCGCATAAAGAAAATATTATTTTTTTTAAAAATTAAAATTTCATTAATTGTAAAAAAATTCTCTTTTTACTGTTGAAAAATTAAAATTTTATTGTTCAATTAATTCAATTAAGATAAAAATATGAATTAAAGTAATAAGGTTGATAAAAGACTATTAAAAATAATTAAAGTTTTGCTTTGCATATATTTTTCTATATATGTATATAAATGTACCAGAGTATCTTATCAAAATTTTGCTACAAAATATTTTAATGAAGATGACTAATATTTTAACGAGTATCTTATTGAAATCTCTTATTTATATTATTTTTTTATTAACAAATTTTAAATATAAGACTTTACTTAAAACTAAATTCACTCTCACTCTTAATATTAATTCCTTTGATTAAAATAAAACATTTTTTTATACATTGAATTCAATTTTTTTTAAAAAAAATTAAAATAAAATAAATGACACACAACAATAATGAGTGACTGAGGTATAGTTTTTTATTTTGTAGAAAAATGAAATAATTATTTTTATTTATGTGGGCTAATGAACCAACCCGTTCTGCCCCGTCGTTGGTCTGCACAGGCTACAAATTATGTTAGCGGATTAGATTAAAGCTGATTCTCCCTGCACCCAATCATGTTTACAAAAATACCAAAATGCTCTTAATAAAATTTGTGAAAATACGAAAATGTCCTTAATGAAATTGAAATTTGGTTAAGGGAGATCTGCACCCAATCACAACACCCTTTCATTTTTGCGCAGCAGCCGCCATCGCCACCGCCACCTTCGTTTTCGCACTGAACGCAACGGGCATCGTCGTCTTGCCATTCTTTCGTTCGCATTTCTCCTCTGAGGCAGCTGTATCCATTGAGAATGCTGAGAAAAAAAATATCACTTAGCTTCCGGATATAGAAATCCATAAGTCAAAAAATATATTTCCGCATGCCCACATCCATAACATAGTTAACTATTCCAGATATGTACATCCGGAATTCAAAACCCAATTCTGGATATGTACATCCGAAATACAAAACCCAATTTCGAATAATGATATTCGTAACGCATTTCTCTACTACGAACATAGGCGTCCAGGAGCTTCAACTGTAAATGTTAATTGCTTACAAATGTTTATATTCAGAGTGTTTAACAATGACTTCCGGACGCTTGCATTCGTAACGTTAAAATCAGACTTCTGGATATCGGTATCCGTGACCAGCTCAGCTCGAACAAAATGCAAAAAACCAACTTAAATGTTTTCCTACCTCACAACAATGTAAACCGGTGGACCTTATCTTGCAAACGGCCCGTCCACCACCACACTAAAACCACCTCCTCTGCAACTCAAACCACCACCAAAGAGGAAAAACAAGTTTCTCTGCACCTACACCGTTTTTCAAAATAAAGAAGACACCGTTTAAAAAATTCGTCGGGTACAAGACGCAATTGATTAGGTGCAGAAAATAATTGCCTTAGATTAATGAGTCTATCCTGCATTTTGTGATAGCGGACTGTGGATCGACCCGCATAGCCGTCCTCCATTGACATCTCTAAAACTGTGTCCTTTTGTAAAAAAAAAAAAAACACAACGTGCACTACGAATTGTGGGTTTGTAAGAATGCGTGGAAAAAGTTAATTAGAGGTGAAGAAAAAGTTAATTAGAGAGAGAAAGACAAAAACATTTTTAATAAATAGTTATTATTCTTGTTGACTTTTATTTTTTTTAAAAGGCAAGCATAATCTATGTTAACTAAATTAAAGTTTTTCTTAAATTTCATATTTTGCTCAAATGGATGATTTTTTTTTAATTCTGTTTCATTTTTTCTATTTCGTCTCTCTTTTACTATTTTTTAATATTTTAAATTTTCATTTTTTAAAGTTAATTTTACTAAAAAAATCCAAATCTTTTTATTTTTCTGAACGAAATTAAGTTGAATAAATTTTTTAAAGATTTAAAAAATTTATAAGAAAGAAAAGATCAAAGTGAATAAAAATATATTTATAACAAGATACTTGTATTATTTTTTCTATATTCGAAGTAATATTCTCTAGCGGAATTTTATTATGAATTTTGACATTGAGGAAGTATAAGTCAATTAATTTGTAGTCTCGATAACTTATAAGTAAATACTAATGAGAAGGGTAATACAAACCTTTAATTGATTCATAGAATATATAGTCCAATTATTTGAGGTTTAGAATTCTATGTATAGAAGAAGAAGATAAGAATACTTGTTATGTGATGATGGAAATAAAAAAAAATGTGTTTGTATTTGAGTTACATCACTAAAGTAAAGTTTTTTTTTTTTTTTTTTTACAATAATAAAAAGTTATTCTTGACATGGAACTATTTTTAAATGTTTTTTTCTTGGAGAAGTGACAAGTGGACATTAAGGAAGTAATTATAGACTATTAATTAAGGTTTTAAGAAATAATAGTGGAAAATAAATTATAAATAAGAATGTATAATTTAATTCATGAGTTGTATTTGGACATTATATTTGATATTTTGTAACATAAAAACAAAATGACCAATGAAAAAAAAGAGTATAATTTGATCCCAACTTTCTATAGAATTTATGTCATTTCTTCATATATTCTTAATAATTTGTTATTTATTCTCAGTTGTTTTTTTTTATTCCTTGCCATTATTGAGGTCCTCTTAATTCTTTATGTGTTTACTTTTAGTGTATTAGTTTCTCTTGACATTATTTTTTAAGTATTTCCCTACCTCTAGTTTTCAAAATTCACTTTCATTTTTGTTTAATTTCTTTGAGTTTTTCTCTCTCTCAAAATTCAATAAAAATACTTTCTATTTTTAGTGACATTTACTTTTCTTGCAAAGTTAATTCAATTTAAAGTTTATTTTCAAATATCAAATTAAGTATTTTAAAATTTGTGTCGTTTTTATTTCAATATTATTAGTTAAGGAAATGAATCCCCTTATAAAATAAGTCTGAAAAGGTTTTTCGTTGAATTTAATTATTGTGCCAAAGTGCATTATGTTTTGTAAACATTTTCCAAAATTAAAACTACTATATTTTTAGTCTAAATAATAAAAAAAGCTCACAGTTGCTATTTTTTTTGGATTTAATAGATTTATAATATTTATTTTTTCACGTAAAATAAATATATAAAAATGAATTATAATAAAAAGAATACAAATATTTATGAACTATAGTGTAAGAATATAGAAAATAACCTTGGAGTAACAGTGATACATTTTAAATGACACCTGATTATTTTATTATTAAAATGAAAAAAAGTATATAAATAGAAAATTCGGTTATTCAGGTTTCATTTTAAAAGAACCACCATTTCTCTACAAGTTTTCTTTTTCCCTTTCCTCTTCCTTCTCTCTATGATTCTAACGTTCTTAGTTATTAGTTTGACGATCGGAGTCTGCCATTGGACTCCTGGCAATGAACTCTACAAGATTGCCCGATCAAAATCTTAAACAGAGTAAGTTCAATTTTGCCATTTTCTTTGAGTCAAATTTTGAACATGATAGGGTTGTCTCAGCAAGAGTTTTGCATGTGACTCTTTTAGCTTTAAGGTTAATCTCTGTTAACTCAAGGTCCTAGTTATATAGTTAGATTTTGATTAGGACTCTGTGGTGCAGGTTAATTACCTTTAAGCTTTTGGGTAGATTTGGATGTGGGGGTGACGTGGTCACCAATTCCAATTGTTTTTGCTTGCAGGATTGTCTCTTTTGAAGAGTAAAGTAATATATTGACTGAAATAGTTGATTTTGAATATTTTATTGATTTTAAGGTGAATAAGTTGTTGAAAGTGTTTGTGATTGAGAATTGAAAGTGTTTGAATGATAATATAAATGAGTTGAACTATTTTAGAATATTTTGTTGAATTACTTAAATGAGATGTTTGATGAGAAGTGATTGTTTGATTTTAGATGATGAATGATTTAGAAAGTATATATTTGGAACTTAGTTATGTGTTTAAGTGAATTTGAGATATATTTGAATTGTTTAGAAAGTTTAAAATATGATGTGATTGAATGATGGATTGATGTGTTAAATGATGTATGTAATGAGGTGAAAGTGTGATCAAGACATAGTATTTTCAGGAAAGAAAATACCGTGTTGAGATTGTTATTAGGGTGTATTGATTTGTGAGTGTCATGTGAATGAAATCACATAGATGAAGTTATTCAGTTGGTGAGAGTCGAAGGAGGTTCATTTGGCTGAGTCTGAAGTTTGAAAGAAACTAATCAGAGTAGATCAAATGGATTTATCCTGTCATATGAGATGATGAGATATTGAGATTGATTATGTGCATGATTGTGTGGATTCACAGTGAGTAGTATGACGGGTGCAAGTCTCTGGATGCTAATTTAAATACACGAGTCTTTCGGAAGTAGAGTCAAGTGTCTGAGTATGTGAGTCAGTAGAAATATGACAGGAGTAATGTGGATGATGAACGTGATAGAACCTTGATGAACTTGTGAAAATGTGTGAATATTGATGGTTTATGTTGATATTTAAAGTTTTATATTTGAAATTTTAAAAATAGCTAGCTTCTTGTGCTTTGTCTTGTGTTTGTTTTCTATAATCTGTGATGATCGTGTTAATTTATACGGGAGTAGATGAAGTTGCAGGTGATAGAGCTCTTCAGTTAGTATCTAGAGGAACATATGTTTTATGTGGAATGTTTTGTTTGTAAACTTTTGTGTAAATATTAAAATCCCTATGAAGGGGGATATCTTTTTTAGATAGTTGTATATATTTATATGTTAATTAAATATTTCTTGTTTTACTGTTATTTTATTATATATGAGTAAAATTAGGGATGTTACATACAGTACTTCTCTAGAGGAGAAAATAGGAAAAAATTGATTTCCTAAACTAAAATTAATTTATACATAAATTAAAAATTAAAAAACTTATATAAGAAAACTTTTATAAATTAGTTCATTCATGAACTGATTTTATTTTTATAATAAAACTAATTTTAAATTTTCTTTTTAGAATGGTGTTAATCAAGCTCAATTTATAAACGATTGATAAGTTTTAAGGATTAATTAGAATAAAATTAAAATAGGTGTCTATTAAAAAATATTAATTTAAGAATGCATTGTAAAAAATTAAAGTTGAAGGTTCCTATTTGTAAATATTAATTATCAAATAAATTTAAAATATGTACTTGTAAAAGAATAAAAGTGTAGGCATAAATACTAAAAAATAAATATATAAAAAACTAAGAATAAATGGAGGATAATATAAAATAACCTCTCCTCAAGCAGGAAATAAACTTCGTAATTTTTTAAAAGGTTAAGGGTGAAAATATGTGTATAAATCAAACTCAATTATTGCAAAATTAAAATAAATTATAAAAATGGTTCAAAATAAATAAACTCAATTATATAGTGATTTAAATGAATTGAATTCCATATATATTGAGTGAACAAAATTACATTTAATTACTCCACATCTTGATTGAATTACCAATTGACATCTTTTTCAAATTATATTTTCTAATCTCATAAGTTATAATTAAATTTATTTCAAATAATCTTATTGAAAATAATTTAATTTTTAAAAATTAGATTAATATAAACAAGTCACCACCTTTTTTTAACAATTCAATTTTTTCTATACCATTTAATTTTAGAATAAATTTAGTTTAATTCAACTTTTTTAATAGACTTAACTTATTTTCAATTTTCACCTTTATAATTTTTTTTTCGAAAGGCTTACCCAAAAAGAAAGTTACCAATCAAAGTCTTAAAAGCAAAAGATCACAAAAGATTTCCATATCCAATAAAAAAATGACATTCATTACATATTTAAAGGAGTGGGCAATAACAATTAATTCCAAACAAAAGTTAAAAATAAAATTAACCTTTTATAAGTTAAAATTAATTTATATAAATTTAAAAATAAAAATTAGAAAAAAATATCCATCATTGTTGCACAAATATGATACAAAGGAATAAACTTATGTATGTTAGAAGAAGAAGAAGAGAAGCATGAAGAAAACTCTCCTACTGCTAAACTCAGTCCTTCTAGCCATGGGCACTTCCGGTGGCCCCCTCGTAATGCGTCTTTACTTCATCCACGGCGGCAACCGAATCTGGCTCTCCAGCTTCCTCGAAACCGCCGCCTTCCCCCTCATTCTCATTCCCTTAACCATCTCTCACCTTCATCGCACTTCTCATCATTCACCAAAACCTAAACTCGTCTCCATCAAACTCCCTCTCTTTCTCGCCTCCGCCGTCATCGGAATCCTCACCGGCCTCGACGACTACCTCTACGCCTGCGGCATAGCGCGCCTCCCCGTCTCCACTTCCTCCCTCATCCAAGCCTCGCACCTCGCCTTCACCGCTGTCTTCGCCTTCCTCCTCGTTAAGCACAGGTTCACGGCCTACTCCGTCAACGCCATCGTGCTTCTCACCGTCGCGGCGGTGGTGCTGGCGCTGCGTTCCGGTGGAGACCGTCCGAGCGGCGAGTCCACGCGGCAGTACGTTATCGGTTTCGTTATGATTCTGGCGGCTGCGGCGCTGTACGGATTTGTTCTGCCCCTGATGGAGTTGGTGTACAAACGGAGCAAGCAGCGCGTTACGTACTCTCTGGTGATGGAGATTCAGTTCGTGATGTGCTTCTTTGCTACCTTGTTCTGCACCATTGGAATGCTCATCAATAATGACTTCAAGGTTTGGATAAGCTTTTTCTGTGTTTTTGGTTGGAAAAATATCCATCATACAACTCTCCCACTATTTTTTAAGACTTCAATTTATGTATTCTTTTTATTCCATTAATTATTCAGATTTTTTTTTTTAAAACTGAGTAAATTATCCTATATAACATGTAATTATGAGTATACAAAACTTGATTTTGATTCCTATTTATATTTTTTAGACCATTACACAAAAAAATAGAAAATAAATAGTTACCCAATCTCATTAAAAGTTCTTACAATAATTGTGCATGTCATTAAACTAAAAAAGAATATAGAGTGTATAAAATGTCAGTGTAATTACAACATAAATAAATATACATACTATTTACTAAAACATTTTTGTATTGTAAATAAATCTTACATTTAAATTGTGAATATTCGTGGATTTCAATTAATACTGCAAACTTTGGATTAATTATTATTATTGGTATAATAATAATGGTAATAATGTTCATTAGTTTAGAAACTAAGTGTAGCAATTATGGGTTTTGCAGGTGATTTGGCGAGAAGCAAAAGATTATAAACTTGGTGAAACGAAGTACTATGTTGTGCTGGTGGGAAGTGCAATAATGTGGCAGTTTTTCTTCTTGGGAGCAATAGGGGTTATATTTTGCTCCTCCTCTTTGTTTTCTGGAATTATAATTGCTGCTTTTCTTCCAGTGACTGAAGTTTTGGGTGTTATTGTATACAAAGAAAATTTTGAAGCAGAGAAAGGGGTTGCTTTGCTGCTCTCTCTTTGGGGTTTTGTGTCATATTTCTATGGTGAAATCAAACAAGAGAGGGAAAAGAACAAGAAGGGTTGCCCAGAAACAGAGCTACCTCAAAGTCTTCCTCCCAATTCATGATTACAACTAAAGTTCATTTCACTGTCTTGGCTTGTGTTCAATTGTCAATATTGAAGGCTAGCTTTGGCCCCACCAAGACCCAAACCACAATGATTTCACAATCTCTTTTCTGTATATATTCAATTCATAATTCTCTTTATAATAATGACATTTAAATAATTATGTAAGATGTTAGATTAGGTTTTTAAAAGGTCAAATTTTGATATTTCGAGTACAAAATGAACACTTAGAGGATTAAGATAAAATAAAAACAAAAAATGGTGAAAAAATATTTACTTAAATTTAATAATAGAAAAAACTAATCAACTAAAAAGAATGTGTAATCAAGCCAATATGTATATATTCAAGAATGTTTTTCGTAGTTTTTATGTTTGACAAAAAAAGAAGTCATGTTTTAAGTTATAGTTATTTAATTTTAATAATAAGATCTCTTTATAAGTTTTAAAATACATTAACCTTGTTAAGCTTTTACAAAACAATAATTATACTTTTTATTAGTTTTTAAAAGACATTTACAGTCTTTATAGTTTTAACAAAATAATTCATATATTTTATGTTTTTAATAAATTAATACTTACATATTTCATTTTGTTTAAAAATAATAATAATTGTTTTAATCAACAAAGAATATATTAAAATAAATATTTAGTATCTCAACTCATATATATTTAAGTTGATGAAACATAAATACTTAATAATCAACTACTAGACTAATAAAATTTAACGTTAAAAATTTATATATATGTACAATTTAACAAGACATGGTTCATTAATTGCATGTGGATAACAACTTCCTCTTTACAGCATCACATTCCTAATGATGATATTATCCTTTCTATGTAGTTCATTCATAACACATATCCAGATGAGGATGAAGCTTTTATATTCCACAAAAAGAAATAGTTAAACACTATGTTGGACCGTGTAAGGCGGTACAAGATACATCCTCATTTATCCACCCCTTCCTCAGTATGCTTGCAATTCAAAGTTGTTATTAAATTATTTTATATTTTATATTTGTATATATTTTATATTTGTATAGAAGATAGATAATACCTGTTACTGACTTGAAAATTGTTTTTGATTTTTTGGTAAATTCTTCTTTTCCTTTCTTCTTGTACTTGTTTCTCGATACTCGATGGTTTTTTTTTTTTTCGTATTCGCTCTCTAATACTCGGTTGGGAGTTAATATGTAAAAGGTTCTCCAACGATCAAGTAAGTGCTTTCTATAAGAATGAATAATATATTGATAAAAGTTACCTTATTCTTATGTGACAATGCTTATTTATAGTGCTCATACCAATATACTACAAGAGTAAGGTACGCTTTTATCAATGTATCGCTCACTCTTATACAGTGCACTTACTTGATCGTCGGAGAACCTTTTGCAGGTTAACTCCCTACCGAGTACCAAAGAGCGAGTATGAGAAGGAAGGAGTGATCAAGTATCAAGGAGTGAGTATAAGAAGAAATGAGAAGGAGGAGTGACCGAGAAAACAAAGGCAATTGTTCAAGTCGGTAGCAGGTACTATGTAGGCCTATACAAGTACAATTGACATCCATCATGGGGTCGAGATAGAGTTAAAGAGCAGCAAATGGTTTCGGCAAGGCAAATGAGAAGTGAGAGAATGACGAAGGCCAAGAAAATGGCTATGCTCTGTGTCAGAAGAAACAAAAGGAGATGCGAGTCATGCGTTAAAAGAATGAGAAGGAAATACGAATCCTCCGTGAACAAAATGATCAAATGAAGCAACAACTAGCCGGGATCCCACCCGGACCAAGGCCTTAAAGGCCAGAACAAGTCAGAAGACCACTGCCCGAACCAGGGCCTCAAAGGTTGAATCCAAAAGTTAGAAGACAAGCCTCCCCGGAAGAATTCAAGGATACACAAAATCAGGAGAAGACTACCATCCTCCGAACTTAGACTCATCAATCCTCCAGGCACCATCAATCAGAACGCACTCTCATTTTGGAAGAATAACCTAAGGGACATCCCTTTAATGATGAAATCATGGAGGCACAACTTCCTCCTAATTGGAAAGGGTTGAACATTGATCGGTATGATGGAACTACAAATCCAGAAAGTACACAACACATGGCTCAATTGCTTCTAATGCAAAAGGCTTTTTCATGTGAACATTGACTAAAGCCTGCTCGAGGCTAGGGGTTGTGTACCGTCCAGGTTATATCGGTTATATGATCTTAATAAGATATAAATCCGATGAGAGGTAATGATTATTTTTATCTAAATTTATTGTGATATTATTCTAAAGATAAAAGATATGATTGTTATTATTAAACTTGTTATGATATTATTTTGAGACTTTTTTTCTCGGATAGCACTATTTCCACTTTTATTTCCTCAACTAGCACCCTTTTGATTTTAGAATTTTTTATTTATTTGTGGAGTGAATGAAAAAGAAAAAAATAAATATAAAATAGAATAAAAATAAATTTAAGAACCAATAAATAAAATAAAAGGTAAAAAGGAATTAATAAATTAAAAAGAATTGATAATTTTAATTTTAGATGTATTAAAAGAACAAATGTATTGGTTGTAAAAAAATATTTTTAATGTTTAAAATAGTTAGAAAGATAATTATTGAAGAAAGAAATGAGATTTTACAAAATAAAAATAAAAAGTTAAAAATATTTAGTTTAAATTTTTTTTTAAGAATAAAGAAAATAAAAAATTAAACTCTACAACAACATAAAAGTTGAATGTATAAACATAAATTAATATTTATTTTTATTATTATATATAATATAATCATGCTAATAATGTTAGTAATGATTGATACACAAAATAATAATATGCATTCTCACGTCACTCCTCCACAATTATTCACTTAATTTTATTTAATTATTACTATTACTTATTTTGATATATTTTTAACAAAAAAAAATACCAACATTTAATTTGGTACCAAAATTCTAATTTATTATAATTTTTTCATCCAAATTTTATTATTAAAATATATTTACAAATGTATTATAATTTACTCTCCACAATTCAAATTTACTATAAAAATATAGAAAAAACAAAATAACGTTACAATTTTACATTATTTTACCCATAATATTTACTTACATAAAAATACCTATAAAATATTTTATTTCATTCTCTTTGTATTGATATTTCTTCATAAATTATTTTATTTTATTTTATTTCTTAAATTGATTTTTATTCTATTTTATATTTATTTTTTTATTTTCCATTCACTCTAGACAAAGAAATAAAAAAATTTCTAAAAACATCATCCCAGAAACCAAATTCTAAGAGGATTTTTTTTGCGAAAATACAAAATGAAACCATGGAAAAAAAACGGTACTATATAGGAAAATAAAAATAAAAACAAAATGGTGCTAGTTGGGGAAATGGGGAAATAAGAGTGGAAATAGTGCTATATGAGGAACCCCATATAAGAAAAGCAACCCCAAACCCAGGAACGGGTACAACATCAAATGCACTACAAATATATTTATAAAGTGAAGGGGAAAAAATATACATTGGAAGTTCCCATGTTAGGTGTATGTAACCCACGGCGACCATCGGATTAATCAGTAAAACTATAGAAAAAGTTGTCAATCTTATCCATTGAAAAATTGATAACACTCATTTCCCAATTCCATAGATGTCAGTTGCAACTTGGTCCACTTTACCCATAACTGGCACAATGGGACAAAGTGAGCAATAAGCAAAATTATCTATCGTTCCAAGTTGTTAGGATAATGAACCACTGAATCCTGCTAGCTGCCTGCCTGTTAACAAAGTACATTATGTGATGTACTTTTCTTGGCAAACTTATCCTGCTGACTTTTATTTCACTATCAGATGATTGGCAATAAATAAAATTAATCAAAGTTCTAAAAACTCAATCAGTAAGACATGTGCATGCATGCAACCTTTTGATTAATTGATAGCATAGTCAACAGCATTAATTGGCATACTAATGCATGGAGCTGTATCAAGATCAACCAACTGTTTCTGCTCTTTCTTGAAACATGCATGCATCAAATAAAAGACATAGCTTGAAACTACCACAGGTTTAGTGAACGAGATAAACTCAGTAGTATACCTTATAGTTCACATGGTTCTTAAGAATGAAGAACGTCGCAATCTCAAAAATTGGTCTTTGGCTAGTCTGCTGTGCAATCATGTTTGATCTTTGACCAAGCTATTAGGTCAACACTTTGTTAATGAAGATAAGGAATAATATCAGCACAGATAGTTCCAGCATAAACTTTGGAGCCGTCGTGTGTTCAAGAATTTGCTGCCACCTGTAAGTTCAACCAGTAGATAGCTGCTGGTAAAGCCTGTTATCCATTTTTGTCTATATTACAATCAGATGTTACTCAAAGACACAGATAATAACACAACTAAACTAAACAAATCAAGCAATCATACTAAAGAAATTATCAACTAAATACATACAAGGCTGAGCTCTACCCATACGGTATCTGTGATCATGCAATTCATACCCAAAGAAAAGGACACAATGAACATTATCTCCTGTTCCCAATCCTTTACAACCAATAACCGTAGGATAAGGCAAAGCATGCTTTATAATTATTTGTTTTAAAAGTTACTTTAATTTCAAAGCATTCTTACCACTATTCTCAACTTTGGTGTGTCCGTATTGTCATCGAGCCCAATCCAAATAGCCATGGATGGAATCATCAAATATTTACCAGGACAATAGACAAACTAAAACTAGTACGGTATACCAAGAACTAAGTGAATGTACATACCAATTTCCCTCAAATGAAGAGCTGTTTCCCTCATTTATTTCTTCCTTCGCAAGTTCTTCAAGTATAGCACGTTGTCGTTCATTGATTACACTAAAAGAATGAGTAGACCAGAAGTGAGTTGATGCAAATGCAACTTGGAAGAAAGCATATCAGAGCTTATTGTAAGGATAATCAAAGAAGAAAAGGCAAGCACTATAAAGATACCAGTTATCGTAAGGCACAAAAAATATCACAAGCAAATTCAATAAGATATGCTGCAATTTCAAACGCGTAGCAGAAAGCATTGACCAAACAAGCATAAACAGTAAGAGAATAAGTAGTGAAATGGCATTAAAAGGTACAGCAAAATAAAGATCATATCCAAGACTTGCTACTCCTGTATGGTTTTCCAGACACGACAACCCATGTGTCTAAATCTAAGGAGTCCAAATTTTCAGATGAGTACCAAGAGTGTTTGAAACTTAAATCTGAAAAATCAAGGTCAATCTTCTTCGGTGCTAAGAGTTTCAACAACTTCTATTTCTCGATTTGTGGAAGGTCAAGGTCCGTGAATACTTGATTCCAGTGCCTCTGATCATATTTTCAGTAATAGCTCTTCATTCTCATCTATCTCTTCTCCAAAAAATTTCCCCACCTTCTTAGTATAGCCCATGATCCAAAGTTGCATCTCAAGGAATTGGTCAGGTTCCTTTATATCCTTTTATAAATCTTAATTTTGTCTTGTTCTTTCCATATTATACATATGATTAGGCTTTTAAAGCCAATTAATTTGCTCTTTAAATTGAGCTGCAACTTTTGATGCTAATTCCTTTGTCATACAGGAACATGGTACAAGTCCTTTGTTTGGCAGAAGACATGAATCACATGGACTTTATCATCTAAAAGTAAGCCCACTTGTGTCTTGTTTTTCTACCTTAACTCCGAAACTTTTGCATGATCATTTGGATCACCCACCCAAATCTAACCAAGTTGAAGATAATAGCTACTAGTCTTGAGCAACTTCAAGTATTAGAATGTGAATCATGTCAACTAGAACAACATGCTAGGTCATCATTTCCAAAACAAACTAAAAAAAGATGTAACTTAGTTTTCTCTACCATTCATTTAGATATTTTGGTTCTGTCACATCTTTTGGCTTTAGATATTTTGCAACCTTTATTGATGAATTCTCCATTGTACCTGCATTTATTTAATGAAAGACAGATCTGAAATTTTGTCCATATTCATGTCCTTTAATGAGATTAAGAACCAATCTGGATTTCAAAGTATCAATGCTAGAGAATATTTTTCTAGTGAGCTTTCTTCCTTCTTATCCGCCAAGGTAGTTTACATCAATCCATTTGTCCTCACACGCTACAATGAAATTGCATAGCAGGGAGGAAGAATAAACATATCATTGAAATCACATGCTTTCTAATGTTGAATACAAATGTTCTTATACATCATTAGGGAGATGAAGTTCTCAGTGCTTGTTTTTTAATAAATGTCTTCTTCCTCTCTTGAAAATCAAATATCTCACTCCATTATTTTCCAAACCATCGTAGGGTGTTTGGTTGTACTTAATTTGTTCATAATATCTCTTTGGAAAGGCTATTAAATGTTTTTCTTAAATATTCTTGCTTTAAAAGAATACAAAATGTTATTCTCCACTCCATCTGCTAAAAGCTACTATATGTCAGTTGATGTCACCATTTTTAGGAAACCTTTTTAGCATCCTCCATGGAAACTCCCGCTTCCATTCAACATGTTCTCCTTCTTTCAACCTTTGGTCATCTAATGATTCGGGCTTCTAGTTTCTCCAACTAAAATAAAAACCAATTTCACATTGCCCCGACATCTTTCCTTACATACCAACGCATAGAACTCCTTATTATTTTGATCCTCCTCCAACAGCTTCTCAGGCCATGGATCCTTCTCCATAAACTTTTTCGCACAACTCCACATCAGATTGACTTGTTGCTCTTACGAAAGGCATTTGATTTACCCATAATCCATATCCTATTTATATTTTTTTTAGGGGTAAATAGTTGAGTACAAAAATATTGACATATTTCGTTTTTTAATATAACAAGAAAAAATATTACAGTCTTGGTACAACTTTAATTATGTTAGTTTTGTTTGAACTCAATTAATGGTTAATATAATTGAGCACGTGTTTCATCTTTAGTAACTGTCGCATGAGTTTATTAAAGGAAAAATTATTGTTTATATGCAATTAACCTTGAAGGAACCACTAAAAATCTTAAATTTACAAAGCAAAGGGTAAAAAGGGTTATTTTAATAAGTACACACAACAATTACTAAAGACCAAACATGTGTTCTGTCGGAGATCTCACATGAATTAAAGATAAAAACATTTCATAGTACATACGTGGGTGCAAACCTCACCTTATAAGTTGGTTTTATAAAGTTGAGTTAGATTTACAACCCACTTCCTATATGGTATCAGAGTCATTTAAAGTCCATCCTAACGAAAGTTTGTTGGGAAATTGGGCTTACAGACCACCCACTATAGGGCCACTATTGAACCACCCATAAATATATAGTCATATGCACGAGTTGGAGGGTCTCGGTGTGATAGAGGGTGTTGGAGATCGCACATTGAATTGAGATAGAACATTTCATAGTGCATAAGTGGGTGCAAACCTCACCTTATAAGCCGATTTTATAAGGTTGAGTTAGATTTAAAGTCCACTTCTTAATATGTTCAAATACCTCAACCAAAATTAACGAAATTGAAGCTTTTGTACTAAGACTGTAATTTTTTTTTCTTATTGTACTAAAAACAAAATATGTCAATACTTGGTGTATTAAATTAACTATTTACCCTTTTTTTTAGTTATCATTGTTTGTCTCTGTCATATTCTCTTGCTTTTTCTTTGTCTACCACTACTCTTCCTAAAACTATTCATGAAGCACATGATCATCCTGGATGGCGATAATCCATGATTGACGAAATGCAAACTCTTGCAAGCAATGAACATGGAGTTCGCTCCTCTTCCCTTTCGAAAGAAGATAATTGATTGTAGATGGTCTATGTTATTAAAGTTAGACCTACTGGTGAAGTAGATTTCCCTAAAGCTCGTTGGTGGCTAAAAAATTGTTCCTTGTGGGTTCGACATTTTTCTTTTGAGACAAAATATTACATCTGACTCGGTTCACTTGACGAAAGAGTCAACAAGGGTGCCCAATTTAGTTTGTAAATTACATCAGTCTCTTTATGGCCTAAAGCAATCACTCTGAGCTTGGTTTGATAAATTTAGTCATATCGTGCATAGTTTATAATTGAAACTAAAAGAGGCAAATCATTCAATGTTTTATTCTCATACTTCTCTTAGGAAGTGTGTTTATCTAATTGTCTATGTTGATGATATTTTTATTACAGGAAATTATATCACTAAAATTGCTCAGGTAGAAAAACATTTATTTAGCCATTTTCCGACCAAAGATATAGGATATCTAAAACATTTTCTTAGTATTGAAGTGGTGCAATCAAAAGGTGTTATCATTTCACAAAGAAAATATACTCTTGATATTTTAGAGACAAACTTGGCAAATTGCAAGCTCATTGATAGTCCTATAGACTTAAATCAGAAGTTAATGAGAGACTAAGATGAAATTTTCTCAAACCCAAACAGATATAGAAGGTTGGTGGGAAAACTCATCTATCTTATTATAACAAGACCTAATATTTCTTATCCAATGGGAGTTGTAAGTCAATTTATGCAGAGAACTCTCACATTGATCACTAGAATTTTGTGACTCACATTCTCAGAATTGTAAAAGGGTCCCTAGGACGAGGATTGTGGTATGAGAACAGGGGAATTATTCAAGTCTTAGGGTATTGTGATGCAGATTGGGTTGGTTGTCCCATTGACAGGAGATCTATTATAGGATATTGTGTATTCCTTGGAGGGAATCTTATGGAAAAGTAAGAATGTTGTTGCTCAGTCTAGTGCAGAAACTCAATATAGATATATGGCCCTAGCTACATGTGAACTTGTGTATAGATTAAACAACTCCTTCAAGAGTTTAAATTTGTTGAGAATGAACGGATGAAGTTGTATTGCGACAATGAAGCATCTCTTCATATAGCTTCCAATCCAATGTTTCATAAAAGAACTAAACATATAGAGATTGATTGTCATTTTGTTAGAGAAGTTGTTATCTAAAGATCTTATTACTGAGTTTGTCAATTCAAATACAACTCACGATATTCTAACTAAATCCCAGAGAGGACCTAGGCTTCATTTTATATGTTCCAAGTTTGATGCATATGACCTATATGCTCTAGCTTTAAGGTAGTGTTAAAATATGTTATTTTATTATTATTTATTTTGTATGTACCCAACTTTAGGGTTAGAGTTTAAGGTAAATGTCTTACCTTATTTTGTAACTCTAATACATGGTAGTAGAATCGAGATACAAGTATGTATCGGAGAGCTGATATTATGAATCGTAAATCGTTTCGTATCGTGAATCGTAAGATTCATAAACATTAAAAAATTTAATATATACTTAAATATATAAGATATGTATACATGCAAGATACAATAAATTATATATATATATATACCACACAATTTCACCAAAACAACCTCTAAGGTGCATACATGTTATTAAACAAATTATGTCTATCTTTTTTTATTTACACATTTTTTAAAATCCACACTGATTCACACAATACGGAATCATTTTGTTTTGGGATTCAGCGATTCTTTGTGCGAATCGCATGATACAGCTAAGATTCAGGGACAAAAAAGATTCTTCATATGATTCGTATCGTGGGAGGGTGAAACCATATCGTTTCTTACGATACGTATCGTGAATCGTAAGATACTAACTACTATGCTCTAATATATACATCAATAAAAAACACATAAGTGTAACACTATTTTTTCTCCATTTTATTTATTCAAGTGAGATCAAGTGTCATTTTACCATGGAGAAGGTTTGGTCCAAGGAACTATGTGCTGGGATTTATTAGCTCTAGTAAAGTCCTAGAGAGGGCATAGAATTTAGTTTATATGTTCCAAGATTGGTGCATATGATTTTTATTGTACAACTTTCATAAAGCTGCTTTTTAGGTGTAGTATATATATATATATATATATATATATATATATATATATAATATATCAGCTAAGCAAGCAACTCACAGATTTTTATCACATTCAAATTCAAGTATACCCAATATTAAAGACATGTTCATATTTGATAACTAGTCGGCAAAAAATCAGAAACCACCAGTCCACCCAAGGAGGCAGAAGATGCAATGGTTATGTTTCCAGCTAGGGATAGGGCAGTTTTTGGGGAAATTAGGGTTGACTAGGTAAGGAGGTCTTCCTAGAGTACTGATACCACACTAGGATTAAGTAATTGTGTGCCACAAACAGTACATGCACATGAATTTATAACTACAGAATAATGAATACATGATACAGCAATAAAATGTAATTAATCAAATCCCAGTTATTAGGAAAGGCTAATTCTGCTTAATGCCAACAACAAACAACTAAAGGGAAATAGGAGTGTCGCAATAATGTAGTCCACTTTCCACAATATCATAATATCGACCAAAATCCATAATGAATTGAAATCAAAACAATATTATAAGGAAAAACATCTTATTGCTTCTTTACATTATAAATAGCACATTCCTCATTTGAAGTTACACTAAAACAAAAGATGAGTGCAAGGGGCGTACATGGGAAGGTTAATACGAAACCGTACATATTGATCCCCATGATGTACAAGAAACCCATGCTTTGGAAGTCCTGCATCAACAACTATGGTAAATATACTTTTCAGAAGGACTAAAACTCATTACAAAAACTGTCCGTAAGAGAACATTTCATTTAACCTTTGCCTCTTAATACCAGAAGTTGTCCATGTTGAACGCCCTTGGGTATCTGAGGGTAACAGAATCACAGAATATTAGAAAAAATATGGTCAAAAACAAGGAGTCATGCGAACAATAACTCTAGGAAGTTGAAAGTCAATGATGATTGGAAGAAAATGATAGAAATCAGTTCAGATACAAGTGAATAAATGAATTTTATTAAGAACACTATGGACTTTCAAAAGGACCAATTCTCTCTCAATTCCTTCACAAATTCTCACACGATGTATGACCCAACTCTCAATCCCTATGTCTATTTTATATACATCATCAGCCACTGGACTCACTAATTGAATAACCCGTTAACTAACAAAGAGCCAGGCTTGTTTTTCACCCACCAAAAGGTATCCCTTGAGCATTAAGATTTAGAACATAAATTTGGAATACAAAAAATGTTATCATTTTGACAACAAATATTACAATGGGCACTACACGAAAGCACGTCATAAATGAGCCTTCTGTCACATCCTGGAGCTCCTCCACTTCTGTCCTATTGTGCAACTTTTGCACGTGATAGACTACTATGGATTTAATTGTGTACACTGTTGTATTGTACATTTTAAAACCTATGGGATTAAAGGTTAGAGGAAAGAAGAGAGATTGAAACACTGGATTCTATCAATCAATTATGATGCATTGCAATGTACATATTAGTGTGATCAAAAAACCTAGAAACATTAACTCTTCTTTATACTAATATAATCCCAATTAGTTAGGGAAACAAACCATAAAACAGGAATATAATAATCTATCCTAAAAAACGTAGGGAGCATAGGGGAGACTAATCATCAGAGATAATCTAAGATATGATGTGAAAATATATTTTCATATATTCCAACATTCTGGAGGTTTAAGCCGTCTCTCAAGTCACTCATGTGAAGAAAACCTGGATACAAGAAAAAAAGGGGTATGCTAATCTTATATATCATTTCAATTTCAGTCTAATAAAAATATTATATTGATGTTGTCTAAAATCACTCAACAGGAAAAGATCAAATAATATCAGTAAAAGGTGAAGGGATTCATTGGTAAGTGATCTATAATTAACATCCCTTGACCTTGAAATGGGGCATACTCCACTCCTCTAAACTTCTCTTTGCAAAAAAAAGAATACCATTTTTAAAATAAATCTTGACTTACTTTTAATTGCATCTTCCCAGATAAAGTAGGCACCTCAACTTCGCCACCAAGAATAGCCTGCAATATTAACGCTTTTGTTCGATTAATAACACTGATACAAACTTAGGTGCAATGTCAATCAGATAATTAAGATGCAAAAGATGGTATGTGCAAGTGTCTTGGAGTGGGACCCGTTTAAATAATATTTTCTAACAAAATGCATGTAATGGAAAAACAGAATTGTTATAATTAAGCACACTTAAAATGTGAAATAGCCACTGTTACAGAATTTTAGTCAATTTGCAGAACTAACAGTATGTTAGCAGGATGACTTAGACATAGAAGAACATGTTTGCTGTAATCAATACTGTACAAGATTACATAATAGATATTTGCAGCTGTCTAATCTGATGAAGATATGGAACTAAAGCTAAACAACTTCATGCAATATGCGTAAATCTGTTTCCTCAAGCCGAAAGACTGAAGATCAGGAGATACTCATTTCAACACTTTCTTTGATCACTACATGCCGATTAACTTCTTAAGTGTGTGGCTTTATTATCTGAGTTTTCTTCAAGTAAATGAACACAGTGGCCTAACTGCTCTCAAGCAACAGGAGAGGAACACCATTGCTTTTGTTGAAAATCTCATATCGACCAAAGATAGTGTCAATATACAATATATGAGAGTAATTATCACCTTACAAGTCAATTATCTAAGATTGAGTTAAGTATCAAAGTCTATCTTAAAAAGATTTTGTTAGGTCTACATTGCACTTGCAATTAGATCATCCAAATATCTAGTGTCACACTTGAGATGTGCAGTCCTTTAGCATGAGAAATATACATGTTAATTGTTTTTTAGAAACATGGACAACTTTTTTCTGCTGTATTTGCTGTATTCTGTAAGAAAACTCTGCTGTATTTGCTGTATTCTGTAAGATTTAATATTACTCTTCTCCAGCATATCAATTGGTGTTATATCAGCGTTCAGGTCTTTCTCCTCTTTAATTAGATGGTTAGACATCCAAAAATAATGGAAGCGTAGAACAGATCTAGTTCTCACCTGTGTAAAGCTAATATTAGACTCCACGTAGATATTTGCACCATCTCTGATAAAGATTGAATCCTCAGCCACCTATATCAACAGAAAAAAAAAATGCTGCAATAAGAATAGAATTATAGAACATAATTTTCCACAACAAACAAACATGTAATAGTACTATAGCAGAAAACTTATTCCTGGTTTAATTTTTAAACAGTGGCATATGATAAAGATGGGAAAAGAATACTGAGATATGCTACTGCATTATAAAAATTGCCTCCATAATAAAACAAAGCACTTCTATGATGTTGCACTTACCTGACCCAAACTAGACTACTGGTAAATAACTTTTTGAGGAAATAACCTATGAATCCTAGGAAAGAGTTAGACATTTTTTATAGAGCAGGCCAAAGAAAAAGAAACTTGTATCAAGAGTTTTCACTTATGACACAATTCTTAAGGTGTTCAGGGTTTAACTTATGAAGTAAATTCAAACTTTACAAAAGAATTCTTGAAACCATTTCATCAAAGAAAGCATAACAATCTAACAAAACATAAAAACTTTTTAAGTTATTTAAATTTATGAAATATTGATTCAATTTCCATTTTGGACATCCATAGTCTTACATGATGTTATACTGTTCTATTCATGAATACAGTGTCAGAATTGGTTTCGAGAAGGACTATTGATGGTAATAATTTTCATTGAAGGACTAATTTAAAGTCAACAGTACCTATAAGAGCAATTTTGTTAAATGTGTCTTTGGATGACCAAAGCGAACAACAACTCTATTATGTATGTTAAGAAGAATATACTTTTTAGTGTGTAGAGATACTAGAGCAAGAATGCCTAAATATGAAAAGAACGAAACCTGTATGAAGCAAATACTTATGAGTTAAGGAGGCCAAGCATTGTACATTAAGTGACGCAGGTTTTACAGTTTCTAATACAGTTTTGAACTTACAATGAAGCAAGTTACATGAAAAAAAAAAAGTACTTTGAGGAAGCTAGCCTGATGTTTAACTAGAATTAATATTTTCTTTAATAACTTTTCAGGCTATTTAGGGAGGCACTGGCCCCAGCTTGCCAAAATGCCCCTCTGCCACATCATAAATCTAATGTGTCTAAAGGCTTGTTAATTTTTAAGTTGAGTAGAACTAATTTTGAACTGTTGAAGATAATTATGATGCGTGCCCAAATGAATCTTACAGATTTTTTATAATGAAATGTGTCACATTAAGGAAGAATTCATTGTGCGTGCTTCCCAAACAAGCACTATTTCCCTCTAAAATGATAAATTTGGTTAAAACCACAGATTAATAGGCCAGCAGATAGCACATTGTGAGCTCTAGACAGGATATTTGGGCAGAAAATTGCCTTTATTTTAATGTATAAACTTCCATGTCGGCCTCCACTTCCAGCAGCATTCCCACCCTCTGGCACATGGATTGTATCACCCGAATCCACACCTACCAACTCATAGAAAACTATGATAAGAATGTAAACAAAACCTACACAGGGCAGGTCTGCAGCATGAATAAAACTTTCCGTGCATGAAATATTCTTCTACATAACAATTAACACCTTAAAAAGGACCAAAGGCTATTCCATTCCATATTAAACTTGAACACAAAAATGAAACATGGGTTGAAATGATTATCTGTAAGTAAAGAATTTCCAATGTGAACAAGAAGCTACTACAACAACAACCAAGTTGTACATTGATGAGCTCTAACCAACATACAACTTCAGGTAACTTTGTCACAAGTATCAAGAACCAACCTGCTGGTATAGTAACTTTAACCTCTTTAACCCCTTCAACCACCCCAGATCCTCTACATGTTATGCAAAAGTCCTGCACCAATTAGATAGAGAAAATACAAAATTATGAAAGATTATGGCACAAAATAGATAACCAATGATACAAGACTACTTGACATGACATTCATGAAATACCTTAATGATTCGGCCTGATCCTTTACAAGTTATGCATGTGGATGTAAATGGGGGGATTGTAACCTGGCAAAATACAGCACAACCAAGATTAAATAATATAACAAGTAATAACTGATAACTCTAATGCTGCAAAAAGAAATTGACTCATGAGTCATGATGATTCAAATTTTGCTAAAAAATAATTGTCATTTTAATAATCAAAATTGATTTTTCAAGGCACTTACTCGACCTAAGCCCCTGCATGTTGGACAAACTTTTGGAATGGCATCAAGAGGATGGCCCTGCCCATCTGGATTAATACAATGAAAGTGTCTGGCATCAAATTGGGTTATCATTATGTACCAAGATTATGTGCTAAACTTCTGTTGTAATCAAAATTTACTCATGAAAAAATATTTTGTCATTTCCTAAACCAATAATAACAAATGGAAAATAAACAAAGCTTTCCTAATTCCCAGATATATTAACTTTACTCACTGCAATAATCGCAGGGAACTAATGCATCAAATGACACGTGCTTGGTGCATCCTCTTGCTGCTTCTGAGAAAGTAAGAGACAAGTCCACCTATCAGCATAGCATTAAGCAAACAATTAAGTTTGGAAAACTAGGAATATATTTCAAACTACAGAGAAACAAGGGTTAAGCTAACCTCTATATTTGATGAGAATTGAGTAGTTGATTCTTCAAATATCTGTTATATCAAGGAAATTATGAGATTTCCTCTTCAAAAACTTCTACGAAATGAATCCAAAAACATAAAGAATGTGTGTGTGCACTAGTGTGTAGAGAGAGAGAGAGAGAGAAAGAAAGAAGGTGAAATGAATCCAAAAACATAAAGAATGTGTGTGTGCACTAGTGTGTAGAGAGAGAGAGAGAGAGAAAGAAAGAAGGTGTGTATTACGTAAGAGCATACAAGCAAGCTAAGAGAAGAAGTGATCGTGACCATTCAATGGATGGTCAATAATAAATCAAGCAAAACCAATTTTGACCATTCATACATAGTCACATGACCAAGATAATATATATTCAATTAATTAATTTATTAATTAATAAAAGTAAACGTAATTATGGGAGCAAAAAAATACCTCAGAGAATACTTTATGAAATGAATCCGAAAAATGAGAACGATAAGCATTTCTAAACCTTTCTGCATCACCATGATCATATTCTGTATCTTCTGAACCACGAGTATGCATCTTCAATTGAAAAAAGGGTTCATTGGAGAAAATAATGGAAAAAATATTAGTTAAGTCAACATTAATAAGAGTTATTTATGAATTAAAGAAATTTTGAACAGCTTTAACCAATTGAAGCTCTAGAAATTTTGAACAGTAACTAATATATCAAATTTAAAGTTTGAAAGTATATGCAAAAAGGACTACCTCGTCATACTGTGCTCTCTTTTTAGAGTCTCTCAATGTCTGAAATTACATAGCAAAACAGCAAGTGAAAAATATATTGTTAACTAATTAGTTTAGACCATAAACAATGTAGCCGGAAGAAGGGAAGGGTAAACATGTCTGAAAATGTAAGAGAAAAAATTAAACTTTCATAAAATGATAATAAAGACCTCATAAGCTTCTCTTATATCTTGAAATTTCCTCTTAGCAGATGGATTATTCTTGTTTGCATCTGGATGGTACCTTTTAGCAAGCTGCACAACTCAGAAAAGTGTGGCATGATGAAGTATTAACTAAAAGAAGACATTTAATTTTGGAATATTGTTGTCAAAACACTGTGGTTATGGAATATAGAAATAGTGAAAACCAAAATGCTCACATACAATTTTTAGTACGCTCTAAGCTCCAAAAACAGTTTGGCAGATTAAATTGCAGAACAAAAAGATATCTACAAATTATACCCCTTTGACAATACAGAGGGAAATTGTTAAGCCTTCATGTATTAGGTTTTCAGACTTTGCTTAATTTCTTTCTGGATGCAAGAAAAGTTTTGTTATGATTATAGAAATAAGAAGTAGATCCTAAATAATCAGTAATATCTAGATTATAGATGTATTATTTGTAACATTTTTATTTTTTTCTAGTATCATATCTTTATTGTTAGAGGATATCAAATCTCCTCTATTTTTTGTATTGATCCCATTTCCTTAATATAATAAAGCATTTATGTTATCTCAAACACACGATCTCAGCTCAATATCTCTTTCTATCCTATAGTTTAAACACGATATATATAGCCTTTTTCAAAACCATGTTGGCCAACAGACCCACTCACCAGAGGAGCTTTTTGGTAAGCCTTTCAATCAGGTTCAAGTGTACTGTTTTGGTGCCATCTCCGGTGAGTTTTCTGGCAAGTTTCCAGCAACCTCCATTTTGCTCTGACAGGCACAAAGTTTGGATTGTGTCGTGCCGATCCATCTAACCATACAAACACTCAAGCCAACCACCCACTCTCATGTCCTCACATGCATAATATCTCAGAGAAAAACATGCTATAGACACTCTAGAGGAAACAGGGATTTTAAATACTAAGTCTATGGACACACCAATGGACACGCACAAGGAAAACTGTATTTTGAACCTGTGAGATACAAAAGGTTAGTTGGTAAGCTAAATTACCTCATTATGACTCATGTTGACATTGCCTTTGTAGTGAGCATAGTAAGTCAATTTTTAAACTCTCTTCATCAAGACCATTGTGTAGCAGTCATACGGATCCTAAATATTAAGATGCCTCTGGAAAAAGGCCTCCTTTATGAAGATAAGATAAATACTCAAATTGTTTGGTATTTTGACACTGATTGGGCAAGGTCACCAAGCAATAGAAACCCCGTTGTGTTCTTGTTGGAGGTAATTTAATATCTTAGAAGAGTAAAAAACAAAATGTTGTGGCAAGATTAAATGTAGAAGCAAAATAGAGGGCAATGGCATTAGTCACTTGTGAGAGCTCATATGGAAAAAAACAACTCCTCAAAGAGCTTTAAATTTGAAGAAAATTCTCAAATGCACCTTAAATGTGACAACTAGGTAGCATTGCACATTTGCCTCTAATCTGATATTTCATGAGAGAACCAAATATATCAAGGTAGATTATTATTTCATAAGAAAAGTTGAAGTTTGGAGATGTTAGTATGTTACCACTAGATTTGCCAACTCTAGTGAACAGTTGGTTGACATATTCACCAAGTCTCTAAAGAGACCGAGGCTCGATCATATTTACAGCAAGTTAAGCACATACAACTTGTATGTTCCTACTTGAAGGAGAGTGTTATAATTATATAAATAAGCAATAAATTCTATATAATGAAAAATATGTAGATTATATATGTATTATTAGGGACACGTTCATTTATTCCGAAGTAATATCTTTAGTATTAAAAAATAACAAATCTCCTCTATTTATTGTATGGATTCCATTTCTCAATATAAAAAAAAAAAGCATTTGTGTTGTCTCTAAAACACATGGTTTCAACTCAATGTTTTTCTCTTTGCTATAGTTTATTAAGATGAAATGAATGTAGTTAATGTGATGTTGGGGGATAAGGGATATCAAGGAAAAAATAGAAAACTAAGACATCATATTTTATTATGGGACAAAGCTTTCAAATTTCCCTTAGTGCACACACATTAGAGAAATATCAAAAATACCATGTGCCACCAAACTAGCAGGCAGCCTGTCCAGTGCATAGGTAATACATGTTAAATGTGAAAAAAATAAAAATTTAGAAATATTGAAGAAGAATTATTTCACTTGTTATAAAATATGTAAATTAAAATATAAAAAATATTGAAAATTTTAATTTTGAAAATCTCAAACACTAGTTTAATTACAAAAAATATAATTTTAGTAAAGATAATGAACAAAAATGAGAATGGCTTTAACTTCTTATTCCATTCACAGAAAATTTTTCCCTCCTAAATTAGATAAAAATGAAGTAAAATGTAGAGAAAATTTAGTGCTTAGCAAAATTAGCTTTATTTCACAAGAGATCAGCTACATGGCTAACACAATATAATTAGGCTCAGTTGAAATCCAAATTCATAGGAACATTATTCAGCATGAGATCCCTTTAATAATTTCCTCCAATGTCATTCTAGCTTCCCTCTGTCCCTTCTTCTTAAAGTAAAAACCATGAGATCCACTCTCCTCACCAGTGGCTGCCTTTGCACATATCCAAACCATATAAACAGATTTTATATATCTTTTCCTCTATCATTGTCACAATTAAGTTACCATCAATATCTTATACAATAATCCTGTATTATGTCTTTTTTTTGTACAACAACACATTCATCTTAACAAACTCATTTTTACTGCTCTCATTTTTTTTCTCTCTCACTATTTCTTAAAAGCTCAAGATTCCCAACAATAGAGTACAATTAATCTGACTATAATACTGAAATACGAAAAAACTTCTCTTTTAGCTTGGTAGGAGCTTTGCGGTTACAAATAACTCTCAATGTTTTCTCCTTTGTGTGACATCTTCATTAATTTCCTAAACATTCTGTAATATTGATCTATGTTGCTGTTAGACATTTTCAATTTCTCCTTACAAGTAATTTTCCTTTTTTTTTTTTTGCTAAAATTGCAATATTGCGTGCCGCTTCTACTCAAGAAAAAACCTTTGTTTATGATGCCAATCTCCAAAACCCAAATTTATGGTTAACATCTAATTTGCTTCCTCAATCAAAACTATAATGTCGACAGGAAACATGATTTACAGATAGTTTTTATGTCTCTGGTACACACATCGAGGACCAAATTAAACATGAACTCAAAGATGAGTCTTAAAGTAAACCTACCCTTATAAGAAAGTCCCCAGTCTTGACTTCATGAGTTCTCAAACAAAAAAATATTCCTCCATAGATGTCTTTTATAGGTCAGAAACAAGCATATGAACAGTTAAACCTGGTTAGTAACTATAAGATTTCCCTATCCTTATAGCTAAACCTGGTTTGGTATTATTGTCGTGACTGAGAATAGATCATCTAATCTGCCATTGGTGTCACTCCTAACAAGACAATGTAATTGAAAAAAAATATTCCTCCGACTGAGAATAGAGTGTTTTGCCATTGTTGTTACCAAGTACAAAGTAATTGAAATGAAACTTCATCTCTCCTACAAAAAGTGTTCTAAATGAAATTGAATCATCCTCATTGCCCTAACAAAACATGACAATCTTCCAATAGACTTCACCTTCACTCTACCTAGCCTAACAAGCATAGATTTCATCAATCAATATGTGTCATAAGCCATTCAAAACAAGAGATTCCTAATACTCACGCACCAAGTGAAATGCCTTCTTTATCTCGTCCTGACTGGCATTTTCAGGAACACCAAGAACTCGGTAGTAGTCTCGCTCAGCCGAAGAAGAGAGTCCTGGAACAATACAAGCAGAAAAGGGAATTCAAATGAAAACCTCAACGTATAAGACATCACAAATCACCAATATTAATAAAAACAATGTAATTCACGCTCGATTCAACCAAACCTGTGGCATGGAAATAACGATATCTAAACGGTACTCTCGGAATCAGAGACTCCTCTGTTTTCGTGACGAAACCGCAACTGACCAAAGCTGATACGCAGAACATTTAATTCCGTAAAAGAAATATCGAAAAACTAATTATTATGCAAAAACAAGAGAAATTAGAAACGTGCCTCGAGCCAGCAAAAACGATTGGCCAGTCGACAATAATTTGTTGAATGATGATTCTCCTTTATCCACGAGCAATTCTGAGCTCAGAGACGAAAGCAAATGGCGCCGATACTGCATTGGAGGAATCGATAGTGTGAACGATGCCAGAGAAAAAGGAACGGAGATTTTGAATAGTTTGGGATTTTTCGTTCCTCCACTTACCGGCGTTAAACGCGTGAACCTTCTCATTCGCGTCAAAAGGCGTGTGGATTAGTGATATCGCTGCGCAATAGAGAGGAGGAGGAGGGTGCGAGGCCACAAATCTGCTTAAAAGAGCATCGGAACAGCGATGAAGTGTTCTCGGCGACTATGGAATAGATTCCGGTGGCGGTGAAGGTGCGTGCTCACAGATGTTTGGGCCTCGGGGTTTACCGTACTGGGTTTAGGTTCGGGCTTAACATCATCGACTTTATGTAACGGGGTCGTTTCATTTCAATTCCTGGCTAGTTGTCGCTACACTACCTAATTTTGTTTTTCTTTAACAAAAGTTACTGATTATAATTATGAATTTGATTTTATTTTGTATAATTAAAATTCATAATAAATAAATATTTATGGACTAAGGTACATTTTTCTCTGCTTTAACTCCATACTCCTTTTTAAGATACTACACACATCGCTTTATTATTTTAACAATACTACTCTCCTACCTTTTATACATTACACTAATTTCTCTAAATATTTAGAAAATTATTACAATTGTAGCAAATGGGAAACAAATAAGATGTTTTGAAATTAATGATTTATATTATATATTATAGATTTATAATTAATGATTTTTTTTACAATTATGTTATTGAAAATATTTATTGTCTTACCGATGACTAATTTTTGTTGAGATACTTTATGTATAGTAAGGTTTCTCTTTTAAACTTATGACAGACATATATTGATAATGTTAAATTAGTATCATAGTAAAGATAAAATATAAAGGTAACTTTAAACAAGTACGTAATTACATAAAGATATGTATTTATATTAGTAATTTTAAGAAATTATTTATAATTTAAAGATAAAAAAGCAAGAATAAATTTAAAGAAATAGATAGTTACAAATATAAAGATAAGTATTGTTGATGTTAATTTGATATTCAATATGTTTTAACTTTTGGCAGAAAGCAACAAATATATTTCCAAAGTTGATATAATTTTATTATTCAAAATAAATTTTGAATATGTTTGAATTGAATGAAAATATGAGATTACAAATGAAAGATAGGTAAGTTCAAAAAAAAATATAGCTCCAAAGATCAATAAATAGGTGAAATCTCATTAAATTATCATTTCATGAACATGTAATATCGGTGAGTTGAATATACAATAATAAATTTCATCATTAAAATGTAAAAATAGTAGAAGATATAGTAGAAAAACAATTACAAATACGCAAAATGATATTAGAAGAAGTACTTAATCAATATGAGAATGTGGGAACTTTATCCTCGTGTGAGGGTTGAGGCCTAGAGAATTATTGAGAAGATTCGCCTTCGTCCTTCCTATCAGTCGGTTGTATTGCTCTTCAATTACCTCCTCTGCTTGTTCTTCACCTTTCCTTCGTAGTCTCGATTTTCGGCCTCCTCGCAAGCACCGAATGGGGGGTACCTGCAGAAGGCACTTCGACACTCAAGTCAGCAAAAGGGTTCGGCGCTCGGCTGTCAGAATACTGTCGATATTGACGTACCTTGTTTCTTGAAATGTGTGTTATTTATATTGCTATCATGAGCGTTACTTTGTTGGGCCAGATTAGGGAGTTGGATCATGATTAGGGTTGCATTACCTAGCTTCTAATCATGGGTTAGCCTTGTTGGTCTTACTTGAGTGTAATTCGATTTATGATGTCGGTCGGCCTTATAGATACAGGTTGTATGGACTTGGTCGTACGAGTCGTACTAGTACACTTGCCCCCCAAGCTCGAGGATGATTAATCTGAAGAGTTTGATGAATCAGTCGGTTGCCTTGGGGTTTGTGGTGGCGGTTGGATCTATCGGTTGGGCCTGGTATGACAGTTGCATTTTTCGAGGTTTGATGCGATGTTAAGCGACACCTGCACATATGACATGACCCTCATTAATGAAGGGTTTTTTGGCGCCAATCAATGTGGATCGTTAGATCTAACGGTTGAGATAAATGTGACGTTTTGCATTCCGAGACCCCCAAGGTTATAAATAGGGGTCCCAATAGTGTCGAGTTACTGCTCTTGCGTTTTCTTGCTCCGACACCTGAGTGATCCCTTGAGTTTCCAACCGCTCTTCAAATCTTCTTTGTTGACCGCCCTTTAAGTCTTCTAAAAGGTTAGTCATGTCTTTTTTGTCTCGTCCCACGTCTTCCTCTTCATCTCCCCCTTCTCCTCTTCCATCTCCTTTGTCTTCGTCTTCATTGTCTTCTTCTTCTACTTCGTCCAACTCTTCCATGATCGAGGTTCAGTCGGTCGGGGCAATTCAAACGTTGCCCCTGTGGAAGTGGTGGTAAGGGGGAATGACCCAGCAGTGCTTTTGATCGGTGGCCCCCGCAGGGGCTTGACTGGGTGGATCCAAAGGTGACCCGGATCACCTCCGCCTTTGCAAAACGGGACCCAGTTGCCAATTTTTTGGACAAGGTTGGTGTTTTGAAGCCTGACTTTAGTATAGATTCCATCGGTATCGAACCGTGGTAGATGACCGACGTGGTGGGTTCCGCTCGGTCTCCTACCGAGCGACCCTTTTTTTACATGTATTCTTGTTTGTTCTCTGACCTTCATGTCTCTCTCCCTTTCGATAATTTCACGGTGGGTGTCCTTCGGACGCTCAACGTGGCTCCCACCCAACTACATCCAAACACTTGGGTGTCTATCCAAGCCTTTCGCCTTATTTACGATATGTTTCGTCTGTCTCCTACTCCCTCATCCTTTCTGAATTATTACACTTATTACCCGGCCGAACCGGTTTTGTGGCATTCGCTAGTCAGTGGAGAAATGTGTTTTTTGGTTCATTCTCCTCTTACAAAAACTTTAAGGAGAAATTCTTTAGAGTCTTCATCCATCCGGAGGGGATGAAATACTTCTTTGATGATGTCGGTCGGTCCAAGTTTCCTCTGTTTTGGACCAACAAGCCCACTCAGTTCAAGGACTGGCCTCATTCAACCCTGAGTGCTGAGGAGCAAGAGATATATTTTCTCTTTGACAGGCTCTCTCGAAAACTCCCAACACGGAAGTTGGCGGTCATGTATATGTCGGCACTGCGCTGGGATGCCTTTGAGGGTATGATACTCTTACTTGTCTCGGTCGGTCGAGGTCTTTCTTGTGTTGTGATGTTTTAGGCGAAATGGCTCTAACATCTTCCTTGTTGTCTTTTGCAGAAACCATGAGCCGCGAGGTGCCTCAGGCCAAGAGTCTCGTGAATGCCTTCCGGGAGAAGGCTCTCCAACGAGGCAAGGGTCGCCAAAGCATTGACACAGCGATTGGCGGCATCCACCCGACTGTTGATGTTGGGGGTTCGGCTCCTCCTGCCAAAAGCAAGAAAAGACCAAGGGAGGGGGACAATATTGCACAACCCTTTGGTCCCCAAGCTCAATACTGACACCTCCACCCCCACGACGTTCTCCTATCCAGGTGGATTCATCCCCAACCGACATTATGGAGCCCACTATGCTTGTTGGTCCTTCTTCTGAGGTTGTTGTGGCGGCACAGAAGTCACCTAAGACTATGTTCGGGGCCGACATACGCTTCTATAAGGGAGAGAAGGTTGGCGTTGGCTCATCGGCGTGTGCCATGGTGATGGTTGTCCCGGAGGCGGATCTGCTCAACAGTGGCATGGAGTTGTTTTTCCGAGGCCTCGTTCTCACGCGTCTAGGTCTTGATGCCTACGTTCGTCGTGTAGAAGAGGTCACGCAGATGAAACAGAAGTTGGTTGATGCTTTGTATAACTTGAAGCAGGCCAACGATGCCACCTCCTCATATGGCGATAGGCTGACTCGATCAGAGGCAGATTGAGAGATTGCTAAGGCCAAGGTGGCCGAGCTAGAGAGGATGGAGCAAGAGAGCGCGGTAGAGAATGCCAAGTTAAAGGAGGTCCTGGGGGGTGCGCTAACCGAGTCTCGGTACTGGAGGCTGAGGTCTCAGATCTGCAGGCAAGGAAAGCGACGGCTAAGGCGAAGCTTAACAGGAACATGGATGAAAGTTTGGTCATGCTAGGCCAGAGTTTTGATCAGACTGTTCGATAGACCCATCTTCTCTTTGGCGGCCCTCCTCCGTCCGGTGGCTTCGACATCGACATGGACGTGTATAAAGGTCGAATGTTACCCTGCGGGGAGGTGGAGTCCTTGAAGGCCGCCGCCGGTGAGGAGGTTGTTGCTAATGTTGACAAGGGAGGCGAGGGTGAAGGAAATTAGTGTTTTTATTATTTTTTAGCCTTGATCGGGTTGTGACCTTCTTTTGCTTTCCTCTAGGGCCGGGGTGTGACTCCCTCCTTCCTTTCTCTATAAATATAATGATCGCTTCTTTCCATATTGTGGCCTTTTTTTATTAAGTTGCGTGGTCGGTCAGATACTTAATTGATCAAAGAAAATTGAACAAGTTAAGCGAGCGGTCGGTAACTTAATTGAACAAGGAAAATTGAAGAAGTTAAGTAAGCAATTCGACTGCGCTCGTAGTTCGTTTTAATATTTAGGCTTGGTTATGATGTAACCAAGTTTATAAGGTGTCTGTAGGGTATGCCGATTAAGGCTACGTCTTGACCGAACCAAGTTGTTTGTGGTATCGGCAGGGTATGTCTGTTAAGGCTTCATCCAGACCGAACCAAGTGTGTAAGGTGTCGGCATGGTACGCCTGTTAAGGCTTCATCCAGACCATATCAAGTTGTTTGTGGTATCGGTAGGGTATGTCTGTTAAGGCTTTGTCCATACCGAACCAAGTCTTTACAATATCAACAGGGTATGCCTATTGAGGCTTCATCTAGACTGATCCAAGGTTGAGATGCGGGAACTTAGATTAGCATCTATTTGAAGAGAATCGCCTCGTTAAAACCTTCCCAACCGAAAACCCTCCTCATGGAAAAATGGTTAGGCAAGGAAAGAGTGCATAAACTTTATTAATCAATTGTAATAAAATTTGAGGTGCGTGGCATTCCACGTCCTCGGTACAATTATGTCCGATAACCACTCTAGGTGATATGCCCCCCATCTGCAACTTCTCGAACCCGAAAGGGTCCCTCCCAGTTGGACAAAAACTTTCCTTCACTCTTCCTTGTGTCACTCCTCATTCTCCAAACGAGATCTCCTTTCTGAAAGCTCCTCGGCCGGACTTTTGTGTTGTAGCACCTTGTTGCCTGAAGTTTGCATGTTGTCTCTTGAATCTTGCTCTTGCTGTGGAGCTCGTTGACCAAATCTAAGTTGACCGAGAGACTTTCTTCGTTCAGGGTCAGATCAAACATCTCCCTTCAGACAGTAGGCTCGCCTACTTCGACTGGGATCATCGCATCGATGTCGTACGTTAGGTTGTATGGTGTCCCTTGAGTAGACAACTAGGGGGTGCAACGGTACACCCACAGGACCTCTAACTATTCGTTGGTCCATCGGCCTTTTGTTTTGTTGAGTCGCTTCTTTAGCTCATTCAGGATGACCCTGTTTGCAGCTTCGGCCTGCCCGTTGGTTTGAGGGTGTTCAACCGAGGTTGTGATGGATTTGATGTAGAGGTCGTTGTAGAAGGATTGGAGTCCCCGATCGATGAATTTTCGGCCATTGTCTGTTATTATTATGTGCGGCATGTCGAATCGACAGACAATACTTCGCCATACGAAATTTTCTACATTTTTGGCAAACATGGACGCGAGTGGCTCGACTTCGATCCACTTGGTGAAGTAGTCTACTCCAACCAGAAGGAGCTTTGTATGTCTCTTTCCTGGGCAAAGGGACCGATGATGTTCATCCACCAAATGGCGAACGACCATGGGGATGTCATGTTATACAAATCTTCTGGCTTTAGGTGATATAAGGGGTCGAACTCCTGACACTTGACACATTTTTTCACATATTCTGCGCAATCTCCCTGGAGGGTCGGCCAATAATAACAAACCCTGAGGACTTTCGCAACCATTGTCCGAGTGCCCGAATGGCTGTCGCATACCCCTTCGTGGATTTCTTTGAGGACATACTCGCCCTAATCATTAGTGATACACTTTAACAGCGGTGTTGTGTAGCCCCTTCAGTACAAATTTGGGTTGATCATGATGTACTTTGAACATTGTTGCCTCATGGCTTTCGCGTCCTCCGGCTTACACGTACCGTGTTCAAGTTATTAGACGGTCGGGGTCATCCAAGTCTCAATCTTGGTGTTGGTGACCGTTAGGCATTCGACCTCTGCCACACTAGGTTGTCTCGGCCAGATCTGGACGACCGACTTATGGTAGCTATTTTTCTTCGATGTTGGTAGCCGAGAGAGTGCATCAGCGCGCTTGTTCTCCTGGCGGCGTATGTGCTCTAACGTTGCCTTCTTGAACCGAGTCATATTGTTGCAGATTGTGTGATAGTACTTTTGGAGCAAAGGTTCCTTAACTTCAAAGTCACCCTTAACTTGTCCAATCATGACTTCGGAGTCGCTCTTGCAGACTACCTCACGGGCTCCCATGTCGTATGCCAGATTCAGCCCGGCCAAAAGAGCTTCATACTCAGTATGATTGTTAGTGACATTGAATCCGAACTGGAGGGCTTGCTCCAAGAGGAGATCATCGAGCCCTTCTAGGACGACTCCAGCTCCACACGTGGTTTATTTGAGGAGTCGTCCAAATACAACGTCCATTCAACCGAGAGGGTAGGGGAGGTGTGAGGGCGGAGAAGTCGGCCAAGAATTTGGATTTTTGGTGCCTCTCGGCTCGTATCGGATGTCGAACTCCATCAGCTCAATTGACCACCCGATCATTTGTCCTACAAGGTCGGGCTTAGATAAAATTTTAAAAATGGGATAGTTGGTTCTTACCGTGATGGAGTGGTTCTGGACGTATGGTTGCATCTGCTTGGCCGTCAAGACTAAGGCGAGGGTCACCTTCTCTATCATCCGGTACCTTGTCTTGGCTGCATGGAGCGTTCGACTGATGAAGTATACCAGGCGCTCTTCATTCTCCACCTCTTGAACAAATGTTGCGCTGACTGCTTCCTCAGAGACCGAATAGTATACCAGAATGGGTTGGTTAGGTATCGGCTTCTAAATGGTCGCTGGGGATGACAAGAAGTTCTTCAGCTGTTGGAAGATCTCTTCGCACTTCTCGTCCCAACTGAACTTGGACGCCTTGCAGAGCAGTTGCACCATTAGCTTGGTCTTCTCAGCCAATCGAGGGACGAACCTGGAGAGGGCGATGAGACGTCCCATCAGCTGCTGGACCTCCTTTATGTTTTGAGGACTTCGCATCTCGACAATCGCTCGACACTTATCTGGGTTGGCCTCGATCCCCGGGTGGGTTAGCATCCATGATTTTTCGTCCCTCAACCCCGAACATGCACTTCTCGGGGTTAAGCGTCATATTCGTGCGAGGGTTTCAAAGACCTCTTCTACGTCTTTGACGTGTTGCTCAAAAGAGTCGGACTTCACCACGATGTCCTCCACGTAAACCTCTATGCACCGACCGATAAGACCCCTGAAGATCTTATCCATGAGCCGCTTATAGGTCGCTCCAGCATTCTTTAGCCCGAACGGCATTACCCTGCAGTAGTAGTTGGAGTCGTCTATCACAAAGACGATTTTCTCCTTGTCCCAAAGGTGCATGCAGATCTAGTTGTACCCAGCGTAAGCATCCAGGAAACTAAGGATTTTATGGTCGACCGCCCTATCTACCAGTCGATCAATGTTTGGGAGTGGATACGAGTCCTTTGGACAGGCCTTGTTCAGGTTTGTGTAATCCACACACATTTTCCATTTGTTGTTTGGCTTGGTGACCATCACCATGTTGGCCAACCATGTCGTGTATAACGAGGAGCTTCTTGGTTTCTTCCTTGGCTGTGAGTCTCTTTTCATCACCATGGTTTCTCTTTTTCTACGCTGCCAAGCGCACTTCCTTGAATACCAAAAGCTTGTGCGTCATGAAGTCCAGGCTCACTCCCGGTATGTCAGATGTCGTCCACGCGAAAAGGTCTACATTCTTCTTCAGTGTGGCGTGCATCAGTTCAGCCTCGACAGCTGTTATGGTCATGCCGACACAGGTACTATGCTCTTCGTTAAGAAGAGGCACTCGACACAGTTCCTCCCTGGAACTCCAGCCTATCATCATTCGTTTGGGGATCAAGATCCACCATGGCGACCGTATGCTCCATGAGTGCAGGCTAGTCTTCCCTGTGAGGAGATTTTTGTCCTCGAGGGGTTTTGCACTTGTGGGACCATTCTCTACGTATCGACTCCACTCTAAGACTCTCAGCATAACACTCTTGGGAAACCTTCTGATCCACATGCACCGTGAGGATGTCCCCTGACGCTGAAGAGAACTTCATTGCAAGGTGGGGTGTCGAGACGATCGCCATCAGACGGTTGATGGACGACCGTTCGAGGAGAATGTTATACGAGGTGCTAACGTCAATCACCAAGTATCTGATCCGGATAGTCTTGCTGTTTTTCCCCTCGTCAAAGGTGGTATAAAGCTCAATGTAGCCTTTAGTACCGACCTTCTCACCCGAGAAGATGACAATGTGGTCATCATACGATACCATCTCTGCTTTTGGTATCCTCATTGATGCAAACCAAGCCAACAAAGAGATGACCAAGGATACACACTATGAGAAGTCATCTCAACAATCAAGTGAATAGCTCACCAAGGATTTAGCAGACCTCATCAGAGGAAGAAATGGACACAAACCTGAGCATCTAATGTTCTTCCTGCTGGTCTTCTTAAAGAATAAAACAAGTTGTAAATAATTTGGTCTCACTTTAGGGGTCCAAATAACAAAGATATGCTAGAATAAGGTGTCTTTAGCATAATAGGGGTGTAGGTATCATTTTAGCTTGTTCCTAGTCCTTTAGGAAGACATTTTAACTAAGTCAAACTGTAAGGCTGCCCATTTTTTCCCTTTTCCCATCCTATCCTCTTGCTTGTTTTCCAAGGCTCCCATTTTTTCACCTATAAATAGGAGGCCTATCCATTGTATTTTACATGTTGAAATTGAATAATTACTCTACACAAATATTGTGAGAGCTTGAGTGAGTATTATGTCCTCTTCCTTTTGGTCTTATCTTGAAGAGAATGAAACTCTCAAATGGCGGCCTAACACTTATCTTGGTGGTTTCCACCCATCAAGTGGCGTGACCACCCACCACCATCTTCATAAGTTTTCTCTTCCATTTCCTCTATGTTTCCTAGTTTTCTTCTTTAGTTTGCCAATTGCATTCATTTTCACTATACAATGTCTTTTATCTTTGCCTTTGTGAAATGCACCTTCACACCTACTTTAACCACTTGGTTAAGTTAGTGTCCAGTGGGAATTTTCCTAAGGTCATCATCATTAACTCCTAAAATCTTAATCTTAAAGAAGTGTCACTTAAATGAAAACATCTAAAACTCAACTCACATCAATCATGGCCTTGAAGGTTTTCCAGTAGAGGATGCCTACTTCCTTGGTCCGCCAACGTTTTCATGATGGTGAACTGGTCTATATCAACCGATACCTATCGGGTCATCCAGTTGATAATCGACACCCTTGAAATCATCATCCGTGAAAGTGATGGGTGACATTCTTGGTCGGAATGACACCGCATTCACCTGGTGCACGACCCTGAGGTCCTTCTTCCGAGCACTGTTAAAGCTTCCACCGTCGGCGAACCCTCCGACGATGGTGTTGATGACTTCTTTCGTTTTCCCGAGGGGGATCATCTCTACGCGGGCAATCGTCTCTTCTTGGTCGACGCTCTGGTCGGTGGTCGTATTTGGCCCTCTGAGGGGAGCAGCTTCTCCGGTTGGTGGGCTCGTCCCACCTGGAGCACTGTCTCGAGCCTCGAGTGCCCTGGACGAAACGTTGCAGATGCCCAACCTAGATAAGCTCTTCAATCTTGTCCTTAAGGGCTTGGCATTCCTCAGTGGAATGCCCACTATTTTGGTGATATCGACATCGCTTCCTCCGATCGACATTTTCGGGGCTTGATGCCTTCTTGGGCGGATGGATCAACTTAGCACTGAGAACCTCGTCCAGGATCCTCCTCCTATCAGTTGTTAGGGGGTGTACCTTGAAAATCGGTTGCCCCGTCTATACCTCCTTCTATCTCCTCGGTTGGCTGATCAACCTTGGCACTCCTTCTCGTCCTTCCCCTTCTCTCCGCTAGCCTTCGTACAGACCTAGTTGCGGAACTCCCTCAGTTCCGCCATTTGCATATACTTGGCGACCCTCTTCTTGAGCTCATCCAAGCTTTCGATCGGCTGTCAGCAAACAATCCTAGGCGTTGAGCTGTCAACATGTGATGCATGGCTACGTCCAGGTTGATATTCTGAATGCTCATCGCTACTTTGTTGAACCTGTCAACGAAGGTTCTCAAAGACTCTCCCTTCTCCTGGCGGATGCCAACCAGGGCGATGGAGGTCAGGTAGTGCAGGCGGCTTGTGGCAAACTGTGTCTCAAACTTAGACATCAGCGTCGCGAAGCCATCGGTGGAGAAGGGAGGGAGCTTCGTGAACTAGCTGAGAGTTCCTCCCTTCAGAGATGTGGGGAACACTTGACACATGACTGCATCTCAGCAGTATACAAGCTCATGTGTGTGGTGTAAGCTTCAATGTGCTCATCTAGGTCGGTCGTCCCGTCGTAGCGATCCCTGTTGAAGCCCTTCCACTTGTCTAGCAGTGGGACCCCAGTGATGAAATCGGTGAACAGGTGTCGGCGCATAGAATCCACTGTACCGGTCGTGCAGACTAACTTGTTGGGGCAAGACTCCCCGTCAATCTCCTAAGTGGGGGCCCTGTCCTTAGTTTCCTCCATCGGCTTCGGGTTGGGAGGGGAGGTGACTGACTTACCGACAAGATTGGTCGGCATGATGGACAATCCTCCTTCCATCAACTTCTTCATGTCTTCGTTCTCCCTGCAGAAAACTTCGATCTCTTGCTCGTTCTTCCTACTCAATTCTTCGTTCCTCCTTCTCAGCTCAACCATCTCTCTCTGCTGAGATAATAACAACACGGTCTGGTCAGCTTCAGATATCCTTTTACTTGCCATGTTTCGGGTTGATATCATCTACTAGCGTTTGAAACTCAATGTCCCTCGGCCCCAGACGACAATTGTTCTGGTGTGAGGGTTGGGGCCTGGAGAACTATTGAGAGGATTCGCTTTCTTCCTTCCTGTCGGTTGTACTGCTCTTCGATTACCTCGTTTACTTGTTCTTCACATTTCCTTCGTAGTCTCGGTTCTCGACCTCCTCGTTTACTTCTCATACTGTTGTCACGAGGAAAACATACAAGACAGAAAAATACATTGGTTTCTGGTTTCGGAAGCAGCCCTTTATTCTTTTTTTGTTTCTTAGAAAAGGAAACTGCAAGGATGTCGTGACAATCTAGAAAGTATTCATAGAGCATTGAAAATTGTTATCTCTTTCTAGTTTAAATTACTTTAGAAAAAAAATTGTTTGGAGAAGTTCTCCATTAGTTTAAGTTTTAATGTATATTACAGTAAGAGATTACAACACGAGCAAGAATAGGGCCCAAAAATTCCCAAGCTACTTTAAAGATGACAGTGCAGATGCAACATTTCGAGAAATTCGGTCATGTATAGGCTCCTGGAAGAAGAAAAGTGTATTAGTGTCGATTGCATTAGATAATATAATTTAAAAAATAGATATTTATGGATTACCTCGGTCGATGGAATCTCAAACTTTGATTTGGTTATAGTCTCGTACAAGAAAATGTATCTGTCCAGCAGAAAATAGTATGATGTTCACTTAAATGAAAGCAATGAAAATAATGTAACCAAATCAAGCACAAGTTGATTAACAGAAGGCAGATCTATACAAACAAGAATGAATAGTATATACATGTCATGAAAGTGGAAAACTGAAAACTGATGATCACTGTATCCATTTTAATGCATATTAGCAAGGAACAGTCAGAAAATTTCTTAAACAATGTAATGTTTTCCTTTTATCACCTAAGGCGACAATATGTCGTGCCGAGAGAGGGGGATCTCCTATTTAACATTTAAACAAATAAATCTAAACCTCTTATAAATTATTCAGAATGAAAAGTTAAAGAAAAACCTTGCATGTTACTGAAAATAAATAACATAAAAGCATCACTTTAAAGCAAGTATCCACAGGGGCATCAACTACTAGTGTTTTTGGCATCGAAGAGCTTTGGCAGCTCTTAAATGAATGAATGGTGGATTTTTTTTCCTTGTGGTTTATTCATTTCTTCATTATTGAGCATCCCTTATGCACCAAATTGAACTTGTTTAATTTAAGAAAAAAAATAAAAGAAAAAGAGGACAATACACAGCACAGTTCTTCCATTCAAATTTGTACATTACAAATCTGACACTTACGGTCTTAGAAAGAAAATTCAGAGCACAACTACTTCAGGTTCATTTCTAGAAGTAAGCTTCAGTGCAAAATATATCAAGTGTAAAAGGAACTAGCGCCAGAAGACATACCGCCAGGATAACTCACAAACAAGATCTTCGGGAGCATCAGGAAGGACCTAAATAAAATTCACCAGTGTGATGTGATGCAATCTTTACAGCTTACAAGTTAATCCATTAACAGTATAAAATGTAAATACCTCATCTTCATACGGGTTGCAGTGACTTTTAAACCACAGCCTCAAGAACTCCTAAAAATTGGATTCTTAAATATTAGGGAATTGCTGACTATCTATATTTCATAGAAAAAAGGTTAACAGATGGAAGGCAATGCATTCACTAAGCGCATGTTTGGTTCAGCTTATTTTGATTCTTGAGTGAGCTTGAAAATAAGCAAATATTTTCCGAAAAAGAATCTACACCAAACATGCATTACATCTATACACTAGAAAGAAAAACAACTCACGTAATGAGGTGATACACATAAAATACCTTGTCAATATTTTCAGGCTCGAGACCATTTTGAAAGCGCTCCAGGTAAGAATTGGCAATCCAATATCTACTTGAATCAGGAGTATGGACCTGGAGTTTGGAAAGAGAATTTTATCAAATTTGTATACTTATTATGTGAATGCATGTGAGAGTTCAATACGCATTATCCATCAGGGATAGCATTGCACCTCATCGATCAACATAATTGAACCATCATTTGCCTTCCCAAACTCATACTTAGTGTCTACCAATATGAGGCCATGTTCTGAAGCCACTTGCTGCAAAGTCAATCAAATGGAAAAGTGAAACGAAGCAAATGGAAAAATAATTTAACAGGAGTAGAAATATAGATTGTGCACACAGGATCAAGCAACCAATAATGGATCAATCACCCATATTCCTAGGAAGGTTATCAAATAAAATTATTAGAGAACACTAGGCCCCTTCGATGAATAAATCATATAATCAAAATTTGGTCACTAGTCAGTGATGATTTACATACAAATCTCCATCCATTACAGTGGAAAAATGAAATTTGTAAGCAAGAGATGAGATTCGTAGAAATACAAGGAAGTTGAGTGGGCTACAGCTCTTGAAGTTGCAACAAACGGATCACTAGAGCAGCATTTCTAAGATATTTCACTGACGAATATAACTGAATTGATATTACTGCTGTTGGATTTCTGATGATGACTTCAGTGATTGAGTAATGTATTTATAAGTGATTTGACATCAGGATAACATAAAGTTTGGAGCAAGTTGGTCGTACTTATGCAAATTTTTGAATTGACAACTTGCCTACAGCAAAGTTCCTTCATTAAATGATGAATACAAGTTGAGTAATGCCTGTTTATTAAACGTTTACAGAGACACATTTCCCATACTTACAGAGTTTGAGAACAAAGCCATCTATTTTATAATTAAGGAATGATGATCTGTTCCTAACTTCTATTTCTTCTCTACTATGCATGGCAGAGACAAAAATGAGAGAACATGGGGACAGACCAAGCTAATTCAACATACTGCTAAATAGTGCATACAATATACTCTATAATTTCACGAATGGTGCATCCCATACCCTGTGTGCTTCCTAAAGATCTAAAAAGGCTTAAGAAAGCACTGGGATAATGGGACTCTCCTTTCACCATTTTACTTTTAAAACCAAAAAATAACCTTTCCGAAATTATGGTCCTTTCATGTAAAATATATAACATTAGTATACTATGGATCAAAATTATAGAAAGAAAGGTTTCTTATTAACAGAAAAGAGTACAAATGATTCCGACCAAGGACTTTCAAGAGGGCTGAACTCTCCCCCAACAATCTGAACTTTACAATTCACAAGATGTCTCTGCCTCTCAACTTTTTTTCTTATTTATAGGCAAAATGGCATCATTTTCTAATTATTTCAGCTCCTCACTCCCTAACTAACTAATTATTCCACTAAATACGGTTTATCTGACAGAACCAAATATATGAAAAACAATATAGAAATAACTACAGAATAAGCAAAGACATCTTGGTATTTGAACCATTCAATATCATACTAAAAAAATGTGTAACTAACTAACTTGAAAGAAAATATGTGAATATGTACATCATTGAGTATCATGGACTCTCTTCCAGAGAAGAACAGTTTTTACATTACACATATTGATTCCTAAAAGTATACCCTAACTATAGAACAGACATCATAAAAAAATTCACCCATACTATTTTCATCTTTTTCCAGTTTGCAAATGAGTTGCTGATACATTATCCATCTAAGCTAACCCAAATAAAAAAGATAATGTTAATTACATATATTATCATATTATTTAAAATTTATTTCTTCTTTTGTGCAAAAGAAAAAATATGTCATATTTCACAAGTGTGATCTTAGCAGTTACAGTGAGAAGGCACTTCATTGTGTCCTTTATTTCCCAAATTAAAAAATGACTTAGCAAGCGTAGCTTATTACCTGTCCATATTCAAACAAGGATAATGCTTTTTCACTCACTTCTTCATAATCAGCTCGAGTCATCAGTCCCCTTTCTATAATCTGCAAGGGAGATGCATCATAGAAGAAGTAAAAATCTGAGATAAAACACTGTTGTCCAAAGATAGTCATTTTGGTGCCACTCCATCATCACACCTCAGTAACTCCAAGAACAAGAATATTCTATTAATAATCATGGGGATACCCTAGGCTTTTATTCATGTTTCCTTTTACCAACGTACCAGGTTAGTCCACTACTCCACCTTTAACAAGAAAATCTACAATCATAATTTTGCTCATTTCTTCACAGATCTTGGATGATATTTTCACAGAAATAATGACATAAAAACTGCAATATAAAGCAAACTGAAAAGAAACATCATTGATGACTTAACACAAGCATCCTCTTTTATAAGGGGGCCAGGAGCTAATTGATAACGCAAGACAATATTATAACAGGATCATTCGCTGTAACTTCAACCATACTGAATATGCTGGTTGCAAGTGATAAAACTAGGCATCATACCTCATCCGGAGTGACAGGAACATCATGATCTGCAGCCTTGGTTGTTGGAGTGAGTATATTTTCAGACAGCTTCTGATTTTTTACCATTCCTGTCATGTGTTAATGTCTTAATAAATATAGGGACAAATATATTTTAAGAATGAGACACGAATGAGAAATCCCACCATCTGGGAGGACATTTCCACAATAGTTCCGAGCACCCTTATTGTAGACTGTCCATAGAGATGTATCAGTACTTCCAGTGACAAATCCTCTTGCTACAAGCCAGTAACACGTGTCAACAGATGGATGTTAGAATCCGAACCTTCCATTTTTAAAAGATTTAAATATTTTACAAACTTCACAAATACAATAAAATTAAATTTCAAAGGCACAGGACAATATGTCGATCTTCCGCAAAAACCCAAAATAAATTTAGATAATCATGAACAGGGAACTGCAATCATTTTATCTCAATTACTCAAGTAAATTTATGGATTCTCTTCCAAATTTCAAAATAATTAAACAAAATGCTGCCAAGGATGTATCCACAATATCTATTATTTTCCCTAGTTAGCTTTTATCGCAAAAGGACTTCTCTTCTACATCGTACATTAAAAAACATCTCCCTTGCAGAAAAAATATCTGTTTAAGTGACTCCAGTGTAATATGCCAATTAATCAACAATCATAGTACCTATCAAAGCATTTAATAAGATGTGAAAGTAATAATTAACCTGAAAAGCCCAACCATCTTTGTTATTTTCACCACTTCTCATAATAGTATTTGCATTTCCGATAAGGAATTCAATTATGTGAGAATTCAGTATTTAAGTTCAGACGTATCATAACATAAGATAGCTCTGATCCCCACTTGCTCCAATAAAATTAACTCGTTCTCATCTATTCTTACATAGGAAATCACATGATATGGTATTACAAAATAAAATGGAAAAAGAAAAACTGCAATTACATGATAACACTCTTTCATGTTATAGTGTCAGAAGCTAAAGGTGATTAATGAAGTCATCCAATAAGCCAACAAAAATTGTTTGGATCAGCAAATTACTCACCAACAAACTCAACAGGGAAAACTGAGCATTTCTTAGCTATTGTAACATTTTTGTCCGGAGCCGATACAACTGCATTAGAAACTATCTGCTTAGTTCTTTCAAACCACCACAAACTTGTCTCATTCAGAACCTGCAATTGGGAGGGGAAAATGATCAGGTTATTGAATGCCAAGTGTTCAGTAACCACCGCTCCACCAGCTAAAAAATAATTTTCCACGTATCCTCTTATTCATCTACAATACAACTTCTCCATCAAAACAATTAGTTTAAGGATCTAGATCATCTCCTTTCCCTTAAGTCCACAAAGTGTCATGTTAAGAGCCAAAAAAGCAAATACAAGTACCCTGAAAAGATAATGGTTATTCCTCTCATAATAAAAATTGTGCTTTCTTCTACATTATCTGCTACAAAGCATGGATAACACAATATGACACGGGACACGAATACTGTATACAGTTAGTTATACATGACACATGCATGGCAGGAGTATGGCAAACTTAAAATTTTCAAAACATGACATGCCTATAGCACAACACACGATACACATTTCTAAAATTTAGAGAGAGAAATACAGTTTGTCCGATTCCCTTGTCATACAAAATCTATAAAGTTTTTAAGAAAATTATTTCAAAAACAGGTGTGCTAAAAATCTAAAAACAGAATCAGGTAAATGTTTTCTCATCCCCTTATATTGTTTTCTTCAAATACTAAGAAGATAAAATTTTAACAGCAACGTGTTCAAACGAACAAACAATTAAAATGAGCTCATGGTACTGACAAGTTTTCGAAAAAAAGTAAACTAAATAAAGTCTAATGTTTTCAAATTTACCACGAGTGTTTGTAGACATAATAAACTACAATAGCATTTTAACTAATCATTGCAGTATCCTAACTCCAATTAGAAAAGAATTCGTAACCATTCAAAAGCCGAATGAATCACACACCTGGCCTTTGAAAGGAATGGAAGCAAGAATCCTATCAAACGCACTCTGCCGATCAGTGGTCACCAAAACGAGGTAATCCCCAGCGTCGTAAATATCTCTTACCTTCCAACACACAACAAACAATTTTTCAATTCAAAGGACACATAACGACGAATAAATAAATAACGGCTTCAAAGATGGCACACTTTGCCGCGGGTTTTGGACACGAGACCGGGAACGGTGTTGTGGAGGTTAGTTTCGGAGAGGCAGTTAGAGAGTCCGCTTCTTCTGATAACATCAACGACGTCGTTTCTGTGCGGACTGTTCACGAGAGAGTCTCCCAGAGACGGTTGTTGCTGGCCTTCTCTCGGCATTACCGAGGCGCGGATTGCTCGAAATCCGTGCGGTTTGAAAGCGATTTTGGTTACGGGCCCACGCGCCGCCGCGTAAGTGCGATTGACGGGTGGTAGAATCTCGGCGCCCAAGGTTTGGGAAGGGTTTAACGCAACCGTAAAATCGCCCATTGTTTACTGAAACTGAAGCTGCTTCTCTTACTGTGTTGACGATGGTTGCGTTTTGCGAAGGGTTAAAAAACAACTTGACTTATAATACAATTGAATGTTGAAATAATGTTGAAATAATATGCAACATACTACATAATATAGCTAAAGGCAAACTAAATGGACGGTAAAAGTTATGAGACAGAAATTAAAAATTAAAACATACAAATCAAAGCAATAGGAGAATAATAGAAAAATATTAAAAAAATAATAAAAGGATATGTCATATAGGTGTTTTTTTTTTCTTCTAAAAAGTAAGGCAAAATTAAATATTCATAATATTAGTATTGGTGATTTGGTTGTAGAGAAATTAGTATTGGTGATGGTTATAAAATTAGACTTTTATAATATGAATTGCTCTATATTATAATTATATTTTTTTTTACTAAAATGTTATCTTATATGAAGAAAAAAAAATGGAGAAATTTTGAAAAATTATAAACTAGTGTATTTAATTATATTGTTGTATGGTTGATTATTAACTTATCATTACACTAATATTAGTGGTGATTTTTAACATCATAAATCATAATTAGTGCATCTATCAACATTCATTATATTTCAGGAATGTATGACTGATGAAAATTGGTATGTTGCTTATCTTCATTTAGTTATATATGTTTTCTGCATTTATAAAAAAAATGGTTGATGCAACTACTACAATAAAAAAAAGTTATTTTACATGTATTCAGACGAAAAACTTGAGAAATCTTTAAAAAAAATATGTTTTCTTCTATAAAGATAAAGATAAAGTTGTTAGATAAAAAGATGATATTAAAAGTGCTTAAAAAATCCTTAATAAGTATAATTTAAAAATTAAATATTATAATAACTATTACAATAGTAATGTTGATCATATTGCTTTATTAGTTGCAAATTAAGAGAGTAAGATAAATATCTTTTCTCTTTCTCGCAATGATTGAACAAATATAATAATAAAAACATTACTTCAAAAAGATAGAACTTATTTGGACAATTTCAGTATTCTAGTTGTAGAAATAAAGTTTGGAAGGATATAAAATGTGTCAGAGGCGATATATACGTGATTTTTTTCATCCAAATAGCACAGTTCAGACTTTTTTTCTTTGGGTTCTCAATATAGATGGTATAATTAACCGTACAATTTGAGAGTTTAGTACCAACGGAAATAACGCATATTACACAAGTTTTTATAAAAAATATATTAAATCGGATATATTATCGAGTAGATGTATTACATATTACATAGATCATAAACAACTATATAAATTATTAAAATTTGATTAAAATAATTTAAAAAAAGCATTCACAAGAAATATATTATACTGATTATAGATCCTAATCAGTGTAATATATGACTATGAAACACATATTTAATGTACATATTACATTGATTGTGGGTTTTAATCGGTATAATATGTGACAATTTACATAGACTATTTATATAACAATGTAATATGTAATATTTTTTATTTACAAAATTATTAAATTGTGATTTTTCCCAACCTATAATAGTGAAATCAAACTAAAATATCAGCCAAATTAATTTTTATATTAAGAAATATAAAAACATGCAAATAGTATAATTAAAACTAATGAAAATTTACATATATGTAGAAAGTTAGAAATTATGACTTGTTTTTATTCCTAATCTCTAAAAAATATTTGGATGATTCTTGATGAATTTGTTCAAGAGTTTGTATATTTAGTGGATCGGTTTCTGCAAAAAACTAAGAAATGTAATAATATATTAGTGTTCATAATAACAAATATGAATTTATAATGAGATGTTAGAGTATTTAAATCTTATAATACTTGTTCCCAAGAGTCCATAATATTCACACGGGCAATGGTTCACATCCAATGCATTACATAATAACCACATTCAAAGCTTCTTTGTTGCTTATTGTACTATTATGAAATATAAGTAACAAGAAGCCATATAAATTCTCTTTCTGGATGTCTGATTCCATCTTTGAATATAAGTTTGACATTTAATTTTTTACTCTCGAACCTTTATATGGATTGCGGCTCAAGGAAAACATAAATATCAACATTGTCCATGTTGATAATTATTTTATTTATATACCTACATTGTTAATATTATATATATATATATATTAAGTGACATGATTCATGAAACATCATTTGATTAAATAACATGTAATTATTAAGGGTGCATACATCATCCATAGTTGAATAACTGCGATGTTCAATAATTGATTACCCTGGATGATTTCAAAGACATCCTGCATGGTTATGTATTGTATACCACCATTGTCAACACCAAACACTGTTGCATCCCAAGGATGACAAAATAATCCTGAAACAATTGATGTGAAACCCTAATAAACTCTTGGATTGGATCCACACATGGTTATGGTTGGACTTGTGGTTGTAGTTGAGGGCTTAAATCACCACCATTTGGGGCATTTTGTCTCGTACCGGAGTCTTGTAAAACATAATAACAAATATAAAGTATAAATTTAAATAACATTAATAGGCCTTAATGAAATAAACCTGATATTTCTTTTTGAAATGGCCTTAATCAGATGTGTATGTCGTGCAATAAATGTTACAAGTGTCTCTCCCAACCTCTGTGGTGGGACTAGAAGTGCAACAAATGCATCTCTAACTTTTTCAACCACTACTCTAGAAAAATCACCTTGCATGGGCACAATTGCATGGTTGAACCTCCTGGATACACTCTCCCAATGACCACTACATGAGAAGTATTTTCTTCAACAAACAACCTACACTGATAGAAGGATTCATTATCATCATCTTCTAAGTCCTTGACATCAAAACTACCTTTTGTGCTAGCTCGACCACAAGCATGAAGTACATTTGCTGGTTCAACTAGATTATATCGTTGCTCGAGTTCAACTCTTAACTCTTTAGTAACTTGTTCTTTTATGTTCTAACTTAGTTATGGTGTCAGTCTCTGTCAATTGTGCAGCTAATTGCTCCATTATCTCCTAAGTGATATTTGTAGTAGAAAAGTTGGGTCGAGGAGCTAATCCAAAGTATTGTCTCACCCCCAACACCAAAATCAACAGTATGTACACGACCAGGGTGTTCTTCAGTCCCAATAGCCACGGTCAATATGTCATCTCGACCTTTAGGAACAAAACTTCCCCATGAGCTTTGCTTCGCTAGCGAATCCTATAAAGAATAATACAATATGTTAATATAATATGTAATGACAAGTGTGTAATACTAAAACTAAGATATGTAATTATAAACATACAATACGTTGTGAAATCTCTAATGATTTCTCAAATGTCATCTCATCCCCTACTTTAGTTCTGACCAACTTCCATTTCTCATGTCGACTAGGAGGGGATGGAGGACAAATAAGTTCACCAGAACCAGATTTTTTCTACCTCTTTAACTTTTCTTCCATTATCTTTTTCTCTAAAAAATCATAACCTCCTCGAGACTGTCTGTGGGGGGTAACATTATTTTGTGTAATAATTTGACCTTTCTTCCTCTTTTCTTGTAAGTACATAATACACATAAATTATGAATTTCATGATAAGATTTAATAACATATATAATGAAATGTTCACAAACTTGTCACGAGGGATCCATTCGACTATGAACAAATTGAGACCATGTCTTTTCATCTACACAATATTTACCACAAGGAAACTTGTCTTTGTATTTGCTAAAGATGTAATAGCATGTCAAATTTGTCTTAAATTGCCTCCATTTTGTAGCTACTGAAGACAATATCTTGCTCTGAATCAAATTCGAAGTCTCAAAATCAAAGTTTGTTTAAAAATTATAATAAATAAATCATTAAAATGTATATAACATTTTCAATACACAAATATATTATTTTTTGAACCTTTTATTTTTATTTTGAATATTACATATTACATCGTTGGTCCTTTCAACCGGTGTAATATGTCATGCTCCAACTATATTATTTTTTAAACATTTTTTTTACTATGAACAATACATATTACACGGTTGGTCTTTTCAACCGGTGTAATATGTCATGCTCTAGATATATTATTTTTTACTCTAAACAATACATATTACACATGTTGGAACCAACCAGTGTAATATGTCATGCTCCAACTATATTAATTTTTAAAACTTTCTTTTTACTTTGAACAATACATATTACACCAGTATGTTGTTGTAGAAATGCGTTATTTGCACTAGTGTAGTTTGCAAATAACCAAATTTTGAATGGATTGTTGTAGGAATGACCGAAAAATCAACCGTAATTCAATTTTCTGTAAACTATATTTTGAGTTGGCTTACATTTTTTTTGCTTTTTGATTTAAAAGTAAAGTGAAGAAAATGGAACTAATTTTCTTTAAGCTAATTTGTTTTAGTTATACTTTGAATAATCTAATATATTATTTTATGTATGAACATTTTTCTCTTAAAATATTAAAGTGGAGGGAAAAACATATAAATCTCTCCTCCTTTAATAAATGAATTAATTAAGATATAAACAAAATATTAAATCACAACTCCAATATAAAAAATAAAAAAGTATTCAATGCTCACAAATAGAGTTTCGTTATGTGAAAACTAAATTACATTATTGCTATCTCTAAATACAAAATAACACACTAACATTCAAAGAAAAAAACAATTCTTACAACCTTAACTTCGTTAAAATGATATCATTTGAGTCAATCATCACATCTGAAGTATTGTCCATCTTGAAGCTCCAAGTTTTGTCATAGTTTTGTCTTTAAAAGACATATCGAAGGGTTAAGGAAAAAAATATGTAGTTAAATTGTATTTGATCTCAATTTCTAAGCAATATAAGACTATTGGACGTACTGGAACAAACCATCAATCGTTGGCTAAAAGAATGAGGTATCCAAAATATAGTTTGTTTTGAAGCTCGTAGTTCCTTCACATTTTTATCCTTAAAAGAAGCTTAAGAGGATTAAAAGAAAAGTATATATTTAAATTGATCTTGACATCCTAAACTATGTGAAATTATTGGGCCTACTATATCAACAATTAGGCTAATTCTAACTGTACCAGATCAATTCTGGCATGCACCCAACATTTTTTAAAATTCCCTAATTGCCTTTGTCACTTGTATTTGAAAAAAGAAGTTGCAGGGGAGTTCTTGCGTGGGTGGTGTTCGTTTCCAGTGGAGATGGTTGTGGTATACATTGTTTGTAGCAGTGGTGGTGGTCGATGCATTATTGTTAGGTGCAATGGAATTCTTGTTGTTGTTTGAGGTAAGCATTTCCATTTTTCGCGTGGTAATGACGCAAAGTTTTCTCTAGATATCGGTGTTCGAAAATTGCCTTATGGATGTAGATATAAAGAACTGTTAAGTGTAACTTTTGGATATCCGCATCCAAAATGTATAATAAGGCGTTCGGATATCGTCATTCGAAAGCCAATGTTGGGTGTGTTGAGAAAGTTATGGATGTTGATATTCAGAAGCCATTTACCAATCTTGGATGAGAGGATCCGAAATGAATTATTTGTGTTGCGGAAATGAATACTTTAAGCCTTTTGGCATGTATTTTTTTTTGTATACAATAATGCCAATGGATATCGAAGATTCATACGTGGGAATATCAGGGGAAATTGATGTGTGGGATGAACTAAATGATGTTGGTCTCGAGGGATCCTCTACACATATCCATACTGACAGAGAACTCGTTTAGGCAAGTGCATTTGTCTTTAACTTTCAAGCCTGATATAACCCGAGAATAAGGATATTCACTCAAATGGACGTTCTTTCATGCGCTCCTCGTATGGGAAAAACTAAATATCAGGTAATGTGATTGTATCTAGCTACAACCTCACTATTGCAACTAAAGTCCTTTCCCAACCTCATACATCATACAACGGGGTTTCTCTTCAGAATACTCGGACTGCACACGTCTCATACCTATAGATAATGCAATTAACCATTCATATAAAATATTCATTATTTACCAAACCATCACATGACTATCTTGCCACATGCTTTTCATAATTAATCAGCATTCACTTATCCGTCGGCCCTCTTGGATAACCTTCATCCTCAATTTCCACTTCTTCGTGTTCAACATTATCTTCAAAGTCCTCATTTTGAAGTGAATTACTAAGATCACCACACTTTCTTATCACAAATGCAGTTGGTCGCACACGGTCCACCTTTGAAGATCCTCCTCTAGTTCTCACCATGTTCCCATGCCTTTCAAAAATGAAATCAAATATGAATGAAAAAAAAAGACAATCAAAGTTCAGGATCTACATATTCGAAACACTTATGGATTTATGTATCCATAATGGCTACGGATATTCATATATAGGACATATACGAATTTCCATACCTGAAACCCTTTTTCTAACATTCTTCCTGTGGCTAACGTCATCTGGGACACCTCCAGATTTCTCCATCCAAAGACTAACACATACTAAATTACAAATCAAACAACGTTATCCAGAAGCCGACAATTTTCATGAAAATGAAACTCACCTTTCTTCTCCGATTACCACTCTGCCTTTTCCGATGACCACCATTGCTGAAGAACTCCAGTCAAACACCACAACACTCGCCCTTCATCATTGAGACTTGCCCATCATCGTGGACCACCAAAACCGTCGTGAAAATGTTGCTGGAATGGGTTCTTCGTGGCTGCATCTCATAATCCTAAGTGCTTATTTTAAATCACTAAGCTCAAAGGTGTAAAAGCCTATTTACCTATTGGGTGCATGTCAGTATTGATCTGGGTGCAGGAAGAATTAGCTAGGGATGACAATACGGGTTGACCCGTCTCGCATAGGTTCGCATCGTGTTTGACCCGCAAAATGCGGGTTGGGTTGGCTCGTCCCGCTCAAAGGATGCAAACTCATTTCACTAGTCTGTCTCCCATCAGAGGTAGCCCGCGGGCTTGCATGTCAACCCGCATAAGTAAAATATTTTCTTAAAAGAAAATTCATTTATAAAAATAAAATTATTTCTCCTACTGAAAAATTAAAATTTTATCCATGTTTCAATTCATTCAATTAAGATAAAAATATGAATTCAAGTTTAAGGGTTGTTAGAAAGCTTGATTAAAAACAATTAAAGTTTTTTTTTGCATTTATTGTTCCTTTATATGTATGTAAATGTATCAAAGTATCTTATCAAATTATTGCTACAAAGTATTTAATGAAGATGACTAATTTTTTAAAGAGTATCTTATTGAAATCTCTTCTTTAAATTATTTTTTATTAACAAATTTTAAATAGAAGACTTTACTTAAAACTAAATCTGTTGTCACTCTTAATATTAACTCATTTAGATGATTAAAATAAAACATTTTAGTTTAGTACATTGAATTCAATTTTTTAAAAATAAAATAAAGGTCACACTGTAATATAGTGAGTGAGTGTGATATGATTTTTTTTTTGCATAAAAAATAAAATTATTATTTTATTTTAGTACATAGAATTAGCGCAACAATTATTAAAAGACTCTTAAAAAACACAATAAAAAATATTTATTTAGTATTCCTGAAAATATAACAGAAAAAAAAACTCTACTAAATAGGAAAGTTTGGAGAATTGAGGAAGAGTCACCGTGTGAGACTAAGTCTAACATAAGTAAACTAAAAAACATAAATATATTAAAATATTACTTTCATTTTATTTCCTAAATATTTTGCGGATATCATTCATAGTTTATAAACTGGGATGACAATAAAAACTAAAAATGCGACATAAGACTGCTGGTTATGCAGAGTGGGGTAGCGGACTGCGGGTTGACCTGCATTGCCATCCTTAAAATTAGTGCAAAAATGATTAAAAGACTCTTAAAAAAGACAATAAAGAACATTTATTTAGTATTCCTGAAATATAACTGAAAAAAACTCCACTAAATAGGAAAGTTGGAAGGCTTGAGGAAGAGTTGTGAGACTAAGTCTAACATAAGTAAACAAAAAAAAAAGCATATTACTTTCATTTTTGTTTCCTAAATATTTTGTAGATATCATTCATAGTTTCTAAACTAGGATGACAATAAAAGCCGAAAATGTGACATAAGATTGTTGGTTATGCGGAACGGGATAGTAGACTACGGACTGACCCACATTGTCATCCTTAAAATGATTAAAAGACTCTTAAAAAAAATAAAGTATATTTATTTAGTATTCCTGAAAATATAACAGAAAAAAAAATACTAAATAAGAAAGTTGGAAGGTTTGAGAAAGAGTCATTATGCGAGACTAAGTCTAACATAAATAAACTAAAAAAACATAAATATATTAAAATATTACTTTCAATTTTGTTTCCTAAATATTTTGCGGATATCATTCATAGTTTCTAAATTGGGATGACAATAAAAACTGAAAATACGACATAGAATTGCTAATTATACAAAGTGAGATAGCATACTATGGACTGACCCGCATTTCCATACTTAAAATTAATGTAAAAATTATTAAAAGATTCTTACAAAAACAATAAAAAATATTTATTTAAAATAATAAAGAATATTTATTTAAAATAATAAAGAATATTTATTTAGTATTCTTGATAATATAAAAAAAACTCCTCTAAATAAAAAAATTGAAAGACTTGAAAAAGACAGACTAAATCTAACGTAAGTAAAAAAAATATAAATATATTAAAATAGTACGTTTACAAAATATTTTACAGATATTATTAATAGATTCTAAATCGGGATGAGAATAAAAACTGAAAATACCATATATAGAACTGAAAATCTATAGAGTTGTTCCTGTAATAAAGAAAACTTTTATTCATTTTTAAATTTGAATCATGATGAGATCCTTTGAAAAGTATTATTTTCAGATACAATCAAATCAACGTAATAATGAAAGAAATCGTACTGATAAATATTTTCTCAAAGTTAGTAATAGTATCTAATTGGAGATCACAATAAAAACAATTTAATGCAGATGACAATCATGTAGAAATTAGTACAACTTTTTCTATAATCCAACAAATTTTTATCCATTTTTAAAGACTAATTGTAACTGTAATAGAAATAATTGATTATAACTAAGGCAGACATAATGACAGTTAGGATCTTGCTCCCCCAATTTTGTAATTGCTTCACACAGCGTCAATTGAAGTTGACTGGGCTTGATTTGGGTCATTAAAGCCCGTCACCATCCAAATCCGAATCAGCAGAGGACCCAGTTGGACAAGCACATGGGACCCATCTGTTAAACCACGTGTCGACAAACATTTCCGTTGGTCCATCCAACAAATAAAACAAACTAAAAAGAAAACGCCACGTCACGTAACTCCAATCCTGCCCGCACCTCCAAGCTCTGACTCGTGCCGCCAAAATAATCAACGCGCAAAACGAGCCCCCCACTATATCCTTATGGTGGTGAATCCCACATGAGAATATCGGTCTATATATAAATATCCGAACCCCATTCTAAGCAAAATGATTATGCGAGAGTGTTACAGTGAGAGGACTCTTTGACTCGAGAACAAACAAACACCGTTTGGTTCTCTCTTTTCTCGCGTGTCGAAAGGTAATCGTAACCGAACTCACTCTGCTTCACTTCTTCACGCATTTACCCCAATCTCCAATTCCTTAATTTTAGGGTTTCACCTTCGATTTCACCATTTCTCACTTCATCTCATCTGATCATCTTTATTTTTCTTCTGATACCAGTGTTTTTGTTTTTTGGCCAGAAACAGGATCGTGCACTTTCCGCAATGCGATCACCGAATGAGATGAAAAAGAAACGAAAAGAAAGCGAGGCCAGCGAGCGATCGAACTTGCTGGAGGTTTCGAAGTCGCATTACTCGCTAGAGCATGGTCCGAGGTTTAACAAACGGTGCAGGGAAGACTGCGTGGCCACGGTTCCCACTCGCAGCGCGTCGTCACTTTTGACCGCGTCACGGGGACTGAAGCGGAAGATAGGGTGCATTGACGAGGCCACGCGGATGGGAAGGAGCGTGAGGATCGAGAACGATTACCTGACAGGGAAGAGCACGATCGGTCAGGGGAAGTTCGGGTCGGTGACAGTTTGCCGCGCACGTGCGGGGGGCGTGGATTACGCGTGCAAGACGCTGAAGAAGGGGGAGGAGACGGTGCACCGCGAGGTGGAGATAATGCAGCACGTGTCGGGTCACCCTGGGGTTGTAACTCTGAAAGCTGTGTATGAGGATGCGGAGTGTTGGCACCTTGTGATGGAATTGTGCTCCGGGGGTAGATTGGTTGATAGGATGAGGGAGGGGCCGTGTTCGGAACACATGGCGGCTGGGATACTGAAGGAGTTAATGATGGTTGTTAAGTATTGTCATGATATGGGCGTGGTGCATAGGGATATTAAGCCCGAGAATGTTCTGATTACTGGAACTGGGATGATTAAGCTTGCTGATTTTGGTCTCGCCGTCCGAATTTGTGAGGGTAAGTTGATATGTGAAAGATGCTGTTTGGATGATCCTTTTGGTTAGACTAGGTTCGATCATGGTCTTAGGATTTGAGCTTCAGTCATTATCTTAAGTTGTGATTATGGTATTGTGATAGTTGGCATCGCAGGATAATGTCGCCGCAACCGTGATTGCGGCTTTATCCTGATCTTGAAATTATGGGAAATTGGGCTGAGATGAGGCTGAGACTGTGGCTTTGGTTGTAGATTAGAGTTTTGTTAGAAATGTGGTTGTCGTAGATTGCAATTTCCTTTCAATCCTCCACATTGTTGGAAATTAGTCTTGGTTAGGGGTTTCATGGTGATCATTTACTAGTAAATGAACAAACGCGGCCACTTTTGCGGTTGCTGATTGCAATTTTTTTGCGATCCTTGACATTGCTTAAAATTGGGAGCAACTGCCATCGCAACTGCCATCGCAACTGTTGTTGCAATCTTAGATTGTGGTTTCATCGATATCCTTAACATTGTAGTGAATAAGGGACAAATGCGGTTGCAATTGTAGTGGCTTTTTGTGCTCCTTCAAAATTTTGAGCAACGGCCACTGCAATTGTGATTGCAAGCTTATATTGCGGATTCATCGCAATCTTTCACTTTGTAGTAAATGTCGGACAAATTGGGGCGGAATGGTGGCAATGACGTAAAAAGACTTAAGATTGCTTTATGTTGTGGCCTACTAAAAGTGAGGTGAGGATTGTCTTTCTTTATATACACTATTTTGATAATCTCACTAGTTCATGAGGAGATCACTGGTTCAATATTTTTATAAAGTGTTTGCAACCTGCAATTGCAGTAGCATGAGCTGAATTTGTTATATAGGATCGTGATAAAAACCGTAGCTGTGACTGTGACTGCTATTTAAAATGTTGTGTTGAAATTAATTGAAAATAGTTAATGTTGTCTTAACTTGTTTCATAAGGATGTTTGGTGTGAGCTCTTTCAAACACTTGCCCAAACCTAGTAAAAAATTCTAGGTGTGTATGCAAGTGTTTTTGACTATGTGATGAAAGTGTGAAGAATTTCTAATGAGATTTTAACTGAAACAGTGTTTGTTGGACGTGTGTTTAAACACAACGTCATTGATACCTTGACTCATTGTTTGAAAATTTGTATTGCAGGTCAGAATTTGACAGGTGTTGCTGGGAGCCCTGCATATGTTGCACCGGAAGTGTTGTTGGGTAGATATTCTGAGAAGGTGGATATATGGAGTTCTGGGGTGCTCCTGCATGCTTTGTTGGTTGGTTTTCTTCCATTTAAAGGCGATTCACAAGAGGCACTTTTTGAGGACATAAAAAATGTCAAACTAGATTTCCAAACGGGGGTGTGGGAATCGATATCTAAACCTGCTCGAGATCTTGTTGGGAGAATGTTGACAAGAGATGTTTCAGCAAGGATAACAGCTGATGAAGTACTGAGTAAGTTTATGATAGATATATGATTGAGAGTTTGCCTGCTTTATCTTTTTCCTTCGATGATGAACACACCAAAGATTTTATTCAATTTGATTTTTGTTATTTTTGTCTTGAAATAATTAACATAGATTGTATTTCCTGGTTTTGTTGAAACTATCACTAATGAGAGTGCTTACCTTGTTTTGACAAGCTGTGCGGGTCCCTTGAGATATATATACATTTTGTAAATGCTTGCGAGTGGGTCTGTGTTTTTTTTTCTTGTTTGGGATAACAATGAGAATCTACCAGCTCTACATAATTTTGTCGTTTTTATTACATAGTGCCTTATTTGTGGATAAAGTCTCTTTTCCCCAATTGCTTTTACTTTTAATAACAAAAAATTAAAGCAGTACTTTTATTGACTGTTGTATTGGTTCAGTCTTCCGCACTCGTTGTGTGTATGTTAAATTAACACTCGGTGGTTGATTTTCAGGTCATCCATGGATATTGTTCTATACAGCGCAAACATTGAAGATGCTGCCCGTTAAATCAAAATTGAAACCCCAAAATGCAGCTATTTGCCACAAGTGTGTTACTGCACCTGAATCTGGGTTTGGAGGATACAGGATGATGGATAATTGTTCCCTAAATGGTTCGAGCACGTTTTCATCCTCAGAAAGTTGTAATTCAGAATATCATGATGACTGTGCGTGGATTGATGCACTTGCCACTGCTGTTTCACATGTGACGATATCCGAAGCTAAGAGGACCAAGTTGTGGGGTCCCACTGGTCCAATTGATCCACAAGGTTCATCTAACTTGAAGACTAACCTCTGTAAAGCATTCTGACCTACTGACAGAATGACACCGACCGCAAGCACCACAATATCGACTGCTTTAAAATCTAATTACATTAATCTTTTGTTCTTTTGTCCATATAACCTTGAGTGAACTCAGTTGTACAGAACTCGTATATACAATGTTAATGTGTGGCTGCATGATTTTGCTCTTGCAGTAGAAGGGTTTATGTTATGAATTCACTTATTTAGTGAATACTTCAAAATTGTTTCTCCAGGAAGTTTAAATCAGAACCTATTGTTAATCTGCTTGTATTCCAATAAATTTTACTTAGTACTTTACATTTTAAGGTGTAACCTTCATTTTAAAGAAGGATAGAATTTAATTGAATTACTTCATCTGAGAAAAAAATATCTGGTATAACTTGATAACTGCACTCTTCCCATGATGAACATTCTGTGAAACTTGACACGGGATGCATAAGGGACCATTAAAAATAGTAACATATTTGGACATAGTGAATAGGTGGAGTTATTACTCCATATTTGGCAGGTTTCTATTTTTCTCTCCATTTGGGGGTCCTCATAAGCAATAATGAGAAAGAGGGAAAGGACTAAGGGAAAACAGGAAAACCAGTGAAATGTTAAAAGAAAAAGATAAATTTAAATTTAAAGACAATAATCTAAGGTTATTTTTTCTTGATTTAAATTAGTTTCATGATTCTTATGATTGATTACTTAATATTAAATATTTTGATTTAATTTGTTTAGTATTTTTTAGGAACTTAAATTAAAATTTTATAATTTATTAAGTTTTTAATTTTATAAAAATTTGGATACTCAAACAAAAGTAATCATATATTTAGATGTGAAATTTATTTAAATTTTTTTTTCAATCTTTGAGAAAGCTGGTTGAGCATAAAAAGGTTTGTGCAAAGAATACTTGTGCAACATGATTCCTATACATTTTCATTAGTAGAAATCTTGATCATTGTCAAATTTGAATTAGTCTGGGGTTGTGAGTTTAATCAATATAAGAGGAACGTTACGAACATTATTTACCACTCTTTTTATTATACTGTATTACTGATTAAATTTTATTGAAAATTATAAATCGGAGAGATACTCATTCAATAAGAGATATGACAAAGTTTGTAACTTCTAGTAAGTTTTATCAAATAATAGAGAATATGTCAAGAAAATAATAATTTTCAATTACGTTTTTTCTTCCCATACTTTTATTTCTACTAATACTTCAACTAATACTTCAGGTGTTACATATACGAGAAAACGTTTTGGTCACATAAAGAATTTTATTATAGTACTTCTTTAACAGAATGAATGAATGATACCTTTTCTATGAAAATTTGATTACCAATTTTATTGAAACAAAAACAAATACAACTTATAAAAATTTGATTTCAAATTTTATGGAAATAAAAATAAATATTAATTATGATTTTTTTATTTAAAATAACAAACCCAAAAACTTTTCAATTTATGTGTGAAGAAATACAAGACAAGTTATACATAAAATATGAAATTTCAATATAAGCGTTAAATTTCAAAGAAAAATAAATCTTAATATTCATTAATTTTATATATATATATATATATATATATATATATATATTGGATTTTCTATTTTTACATGAATAAAAATAATGTCTTAGAACGAATGATCAATATATAAAGATAAATTACAATATAAGTCTACCAATAATATATTGAGATATTGACTAATTGATATAAAAAAAGTTGGCAGATAAGGATACAAACAAACTCATTTTACTAGCCTTTATAATCTTTTAGCATTATAGAAATATTGCTATTTTTTTGTTGTCTATTTTGTCTCACTTAAAAATTACATTAAATTTCTTTATATAAACAATCCTACATTATATTTATGCTGCTCTTATCAAAAGTTCACTTGCCATTATTTAGACAAAGACACATACACTATGTAATTGTAAATTTCCATGTTTCTCGACATTTCTTTGGATTATAATAATTCTTTTATAGTACATATATTACTTTTAAATTGATATTTCTTTTAGACATAAAAATTATCTTCGAGAAATCAGCCATAAAGTCTTAACAAGTCTCACATCAATATAATTTCTGGAAGATCAAATCCCACCATTACATTCTTGGCCTCTCGAGTTTTACCCATCATGAATAACAAATGTCCATAAGAAAATGTTAATTTGAATACTTAAAAGACAAAAAGTAACATTTTTCTTGAATATTCTATTGTCGATTTCAGAAGACTTCTCATTTTTAAGAAGTGTCCCTTTTCTACCCTCAATTAATTATCTCATTCTTGAAGTGACATTTAATTTTCCAAATATCTTACATGAGATTTAAAAAAACAAATTAAATATTAACAACCCTTTTAAATTTTATAACAATTTAAATATAATTAATTTTCAGTTAACAGCGTCATTTTGTTTCACCTTATCCACTTATATATTAACATCGTTATCTCTCCTTATAATATAATGCTAAGAAATAAGTCTAATAATTTTAGTTTTAATTAAGTGCTGAAAATAACAAAGCATAAAATATAATTATGTTTTGTTGGTAAGATGCAAATTTTGTTTAAATAATACATGATTGCTTCATATGATTATACGCTTTACAAAAGTTATAATAAAAGTATTCCGTCTAAGAAAAGATAAATACGTCCAACTATTAAGATATTACTTAAAGAAGGAAATATAATTTAATGCATGCATGAAGAATATTTAATGCATCTTCTGCGTTCAAGCTCATCAGACACGAGAAAGATGTTTATGTGAGTCTGAAGTTGCTCAATGGTCAACAAAACATTTGCAATGACTATTTGCTTTTGCGCTTATATAAAGCCATTCATCAAGAAAAAAAGTAGGAAAAATCAGTTTGCTGCTAAAATGATACCAACATTTTTTTGTACCCTAAAATAGTTTTGTAAGAACAATGTTATGTTCGTTTAGTGAACTGGTAGAGAAAGTTTGACCTTGTAAATATCAAAATATGCAACTCTTGTGATCTTTTCTATCACACTTTAGACAATTTATTTATCTTAAGTTAGGAGAGACTTTTGTTGTTTAAAGAATACTCGTTTTAAGCCAACAATGACTTGTTGTTTAAAGAGTACTCGTGTTAGCCAAGAGTGGTTTATAAAATAATACTCATACGAGTTAGTCAAAATTGACTATGGGCCAAAAGAATAATGCTAAGAAGCTATTGGAATTAAAATAGTAGTTTGAGAACTGAACGTTGCTTGTACTATCAGACGAACTAATATAGAAATATCTTCAATAATTTCTTCCATTCCTCACCTTGTTATAAATATTGCACTAATTTAAGAAGGAGAATTTTTCCAAACTTTGTTTTAAAAAAAATTTGTCAGTTTGTCTCACTAATACAAACATAACATTTGACTGCTCACTCTTAAACAATACTTGCAAAAATCAGCCAATTTTTTTTTAAAACACAATTTAACCCCCTTGTGTTTTCCCTATTTTCACATATAAAAATAATCTATACATTTTTACTTTTTATTTTTTATTTTTTAATTTTCCTTCTTTTTCCTCCATGTTTTCACACCTTTAAACTCTTCCATTCTCAAAACCTTCATTCTTTATCACTAGCAATTGCATCCTATTCTAACAAACAAATTGTTCTTCCACTAAGCACACATATTCTACAGTTAAATGTCGCTTTCCTCCTCTATTAGTCTTTAATGTAAAGATATTGGAGTACATTATCAAAAAATTTGCTACTATTTTAGTAAAAAAAAAGAAATAAAGAAGACATGAAAATTCATGTATTAAATCCTTAATATTCTTTTGGCACAAAATATGCCTTTTTTGGTCTTATAAGCTAACCCTCCCCAATGAGTATTTTAAAGATTCATTTCTTTCTACTAAAGAAGAAAACCCCTTTATCCATAATTGAGAAATTATGATCAATTTCATGCACATTACCTTTAAATTCTACAAATTGGTTTGACAAACAAACACCAATTAAGGGAAATGGTTTGACAAAGTAGAAAAGTCATATGGTCAACACTGGAAAGGAATAAATAACTTCACTTTACTTTGTCTTTCCCACTTTTACACATAATTTTTTAATATGCTGATGTTTCTTGTTGTTGTAAACCTTTGGAATAGAGACATTCTTGCTCCTGAGCTCTCATGTGTACTACTCCCACCAACTCTACTTCATGCGACAATTATAACTAAATTTAAAGTAGCAAGAGATAATTGTATCAATGATGCATTCAAATTAGGCAAAACCATCAAGAATGAAATCAATTGGACTTAGAAGGCTTATGATCACTTTATGACTAATCACTACAATGAAGATGATAAGATTATTGCTTCTGAGGTTGAACACTTATTGGTTTACTAACTTTTGATGCACATATTTTGTTGGAATTTGATCCTAATATCATCATACTATTATAACTTGGCCTAACTACTACACAAAGGCACCTTTCAAACTTTTTTGGTCAAGTTAGTATTATATCATGTATACTTCACTGATGCAATCCAATATGATATTGTAGAAGTTGAATGGAGAAGAGTTTGCATCGAGAATGAGAGGTTTTGGGTGAGAAATTGGAGTAGTTTTGGTGCTAGGAAGTAGAAAGAGGTTTGGCCAACTTTCTAGGATTTAATAGGCCTTGGAGGCTCTCTAGAAAAATAAGATTTGGGAGAAAATGAATCTCAAATTCAGAGTTCTTCATTCAATATTTGCAAATCTGAATACATAAGACTATTTTGGAGTATTTATATATGAAGGTACCTTGCTCCTTAAGCTACCATAACTCTAGTTAAGTAGACTTAACTATGGTAAGTGTGGTGGCTTAAGGAGATCGTGTGTATTCTTCTAAGGTGCTCTAGAAGCCCTTACTTGTGTGAGAAGTTAAGATTTCTACAGTATCTTTGTTTCATCTATAAAATACTATAAGGAAATTTAAAATACAAATCCTAAACATGTTTATTTTATTATTCATACAGAAAATTCATTTGTCTTTTATTCTTGTGTATAGTAGCTTGGATGATCCTCCATCATTCACTCTTCACGAGGTCACTACTATTTTGTATCCATTTGGTGGCAACCTTTCAAGACCTATCTAATTGTGGCTTTGATATACTTTCCAACTTAAAATCTATCCTTTAAAATGTGCAATGCTTACACCATTACAACTTAAGAAAGTTAAACGTTCTCAAGCTTCTTATGAGAATTTTTTTAAGAAAAAGATTTTCATGAGAGTTTGGCCCTTTTCGAAATCTACCATTTGAGGACCAACATGGCTTACCTCGAGATTTAAAAGCTTATCTCGAGATTTAAATAGAGACTCATAGAGTTCAATGAAAATTAATCAATGTATAAAAAAATTTCCTTACTTAGGGATATCTTAGTGAAAAGTTTTCAAATTAAAGACAACAAGTTTTTTTCTATCACCCACAATACTTTTCAAGACATTTCAGGCTAAGTCAAATGATTTTTTTCTCAATTTTTTATAATGTAATCTTTTAGAATAGGTTGGTTATAAGTGAAAACACATTTCAATAACAGTTTGAGGTATTCATTCCAAAGAAGAACTATCCATTTGCCTTTTAGACCATTCATCTTTGCACTCGAGACTCTAACTAGTGAAATCAAAATATTTTATCTACACTAATTGAATCATAAAGATGTAACAAATGTTCTATCTACACTAATTGCTTTTCCATTTTTTTTTATGTAGGATACCAACAAGTCAAGAAAAGGTAAAATATTTTATCCCTTAATACCTGGCAGCCCTCGGTCATATGACCGTAATTGTGATGATACTGACAACGTTTAGCCGTATCTGCATTGGGTTGCGTTTGTGCTTGTTTGAGTGTAGGGATGAGCTCAGCTTGCAAGGCTTCATCCAATATCATCCCTCTGGGTATTGTTAAAGGGGTATAGTTATGGAAGCGGGGCCCCTGTTCGAACGATACCGGTCTCGGTCGGTTGTTATCACGGGAGGACGGGTGCCCTTATTTCTTTCTGTGTTATCAACTTGTGTTTTTTTGTGATAGTCAACATGTTCTTCTATTTGCATAAATTTAGTTGCTCTTGTTCTCAGTTTGTCCATGTTGTAAGGTGGTCGCTTGATAGGACTTTCCGTGAATCAGCCTAATAGAATGGTTGAGACTAAATGGTGCATTGCTATATCTGGGTTTAAATTCCTGATTCCCATGCACACCTTATTGAACCTGTCCATAAAAGCCCTCAATATTTCCCCTTTTTCCTGTTTGACATTGAGGAGAGACATGGAGGACATACGGTGAGGTCTACTCGTGGCATATTGAGTAGTAAATTTTACTTCCAAAACGTCAAAATTGGTTATAGAGTTCGGGGGAAGCTTAGTGAACCACCCTAGGGGTCCCTCTCTCAGTGAGGTGGGAACAACCTTGCACCATACCGTCTGATCCACGGTGTATAGGGTCATCTGTGTTCTGAATATTTAAGTGTTCGTCCGAATCGGTGGATCCATCGTAAAGATTCATAATTAAGCCCCTCCACTTATCGGGAAGAGGCATAGCAATGATATCATCTGTGAAGGGATGACCCCTTGGATTAGCTACCCTGCTGGGAGAAACATACTTAACGCTTTGGTGGGTGTGGTGCGTAAGTGACGTGTGATGTACCACCTGAGTATGGGGAGTTGGTATTTTTGTTCCAGATTGATGTGTGGGTGATGTCGGCGCGCGGGAATGTCTCTCCCCCGTTCAGATTGTTCAAGCCGCTGAAGTAATCTTTTATTCTGCTCCTTCAGTTGAGCCACTTCCTCTGCCTGCCGCTGTCGCTCTTCTTCCTATTTACGCCAATCCTCCTCATGACACAATTGATCTGTAACTCCTTTCTGAAGCAATTCATGCATCTGAGCCTGAAGGGTTTGAAGCATCATCATCTACTATTCTACTGTGTTATCATTCCTGGTGTTGTTCACTACCGATACCATTATTGCCTGTTGAAATCCTTATGTCTGGGAAGATGAGATTACTCAGGCCCCACGATGGGCGCCAATTGTACATGTGTGGATGTCGGGGCCTAAGTAACGTTGATCCACTTGATACACAATTTGTTGTCGTGTTGGTAATCTCCTAATTCCTCAAACTTCTTTCTCCCTCGCACGTGTGTTCCGCCGGTCGGCGGGGGTACCTGCGATTGCACTTCGACACTCAAGTGAATGCTAGTGATTAGTCTATTCTCTTAGGATATCAAAACGTACCTTTTATAGGTTGACTTTGACCTTCACACTCGCGTGGGCTAGATAATCGGTTGCCAAGGCATGTGTAGTAGTTAGTGGTCTTTAGGTCGTGTCTAGTGGCTTCTTGATATTATGAAAGTGTATTTCGACGTGCCTTTGACCTATTCAACGTTAGTTATAACTGCTTTCTTGCCACGTATTTATTATCTTATATTATTAATTCATGTATTCAGTCGTCTGAAGTCCAACCGGTAGAGGTCATGTTCCGCTGAAACTGCCAATGGTTGTTCCCTGTATTTGGTATCCTTTTCTTTAGTTTACCATTATATTTCAATCTATGTGATGAATAAACACATGCACTAGTATCAGATACGGCTCTGATGGTACACATGGATGTGACATTTCTTAAAATTTAGGTTGCAAGTATGGGAATACAAAGAACATATATATGAAAAATTGTAGATATTGTATCATACCATAAAATAAACAAAAATATAAAGGTGTCATAAGATTACTCTTACGATATTTTTTAAGCAATTTCTCAATATCTAAATCAGGAATTTTTAATTTTAAGTGCTAAATGCATAGTAAGGAACTCATGTTATAATTTAATAAAATAAGAAAGTTATGTTTAAGGTAGCTAGCTAGCAATTCAAATAATTAATTTTCACTGCTGAAAATTTTAATTTTATGCACAGATATACAATTTTAATTGGATTCAGATTCTCTGCTATTCTTTTAATTGCTAATGTACGTTAGAAAAAAATATTCTATAAACTATATAATACAATATTTAAGATAATTATAATAATTAAATAATTTAAATATGGAAATGTTCACAATGTAGTCATTGATTTTCTCTACTGAATTATTATCACTTAATTGCACTTTTTGTAAGTGTTAAACAACCACCACTATTATTTCAGTGCTTAAACTTTTAGTTTTATGCACTTAATTGAGCTTCCAAAGAGGCTAAACAGATTTATTGGCAATGATACTCAAAGCACTAGAACCACATCAATATTATGACAGTGATGATGAATATGCTCTTGACAGAAGAATGCTCCACCTGAATATGTTGTGGTTGATCCAGGATATGCACATGGAAATGATGCATGGAATAGGGCAAGTGGCAAGGTAAAATAGATTGGAATTCTTTTGTTGTTATTAGCTTTCTTATCAAGCCCCAGTCTCAATGTTAGGTGGTTTGAAGAGGCGAGTAGGCTTATAGAATGTATACTTAGAAGTGGATTCAAATTCAAACTGCACCCGTATTAGCTACAGTATATTAGCAAATCCAAACATAGCCTTAATTTAAACTGTCGACAGACTGGCTATAGTTGGAAAATTGTTTGGATTACATGCATGTTCGAGATGCTCTCCGTTCTTGGCAATATGTAGTACAAAGAAATCAAAGATCGATTCATTTTATTATGAACCAGAAATAAAATGATGGGAACACAACATTGCATTTGGCTTCAATATATTTTTGTCCTAGCTTATTTACTTGCTTACACGGGCTAAGAGAACAAATTTTAATATCTCAAATAACAGCAGATATTTGTTTATCTGGCTTCAAAAATGAAACCACCATATTATCAATATAAAATATCTGTAATAGAAATGTTCAAGGTTTTATATTGACTTTATTCAGTGGAGTAAATACGTTTCAATGCATAGGAAAGGAAGTAAGGTAGGTTGTATATAGGGACAAAAGACATTGCAATTACTATTCTAACATTGCATATTCACGTCCCAGAGGGTGATCAACATGCATAGCATGTGAGGAAGGCGAAAACACTCCCAGGATGAGTGACTAGGAGCTTGGGCGCATGAGTTGGCACGCAAGCAATCACCCCCCGCGCAGGACGCACTCCGAGAGGGGAGCCTTACACGCTGGGATTTCCCTAAGTTTGGGCTACAGTGTCGTAAGGCTGCACCCACAGATAGGCTTAAGTCAGAGGAAGACATGTGGCTGAAGCACAAGCAAAGGTATATAAGGTCTCGTTGCTAACAGACTAAGGTACGTTTTCACACTTTACACACAAGTGACTAAGAGCGAGAAAGTTTGAGTTACACATTTCTCTGAGCATGGTGTTAGTGGTGTTCTGTGACGGAAGTGCAACGGTGTTTTCTGTCGTAACTGACTTGAGCATCGGAGTGCAAACGGCCGCAAGGACGCCCATTTGTTTCTCTGTTTCAGGTATTCACGGCGACGAAGGGTGAAGATTGGAACGAAGGCAAAGAAGTCCTTGATACGCAGTTCGTAGCTACGCACGAAGGTGATCGAGTCAACCGACAGGAACATTAATAATATTAATATTAATTTTTTTAATAATATTAATGATATTAATAATGTTAATGATATTAATCATATTAATATTAGTAACATTAATGATATTAGTAACATTAATGATATTGACAATATTAATGATATTAACAATATTAATAATATTAAAAATATTATAATATTAATAATATAATTATATTAGTGTTATGAATATTATTAAATATATTAAGAATAATGTTATAAATATTATTAAAAATATTACTAATGTTAATAATATTAATAATATTAAAAATATTAAAAATATTAAAAATATTAATAATAATAATAATTTTAATAATAATAATAATTATAATAATATTAATAATTTTAATAATATTAATAATTTTAATAATTTTAATAATTTTAATAATTTTAATAATTTTAATAATTTTAATAATTTTAATAATATTAATAATTTTAATAATATTATTAATAATATTAATAATTTGAATAACTTTAATAATATTATTTATAATATTAATAATACTAATAATACTAATACTACTAATAATACTAATAATACTATTAATAATATTAATAATACTAATAATTGTTCTTGGTGATTGACCTGGTCGTCGGTTGACTTCAAAGGCAAGTGGTGGCTCGTCCTACTTCTGGTGGATTCTATGCATCCCTTTGGACGTTGGAAGATGACTCCGTTGATACAAAGTGGCCATACCTGTTGATTGCACTCCGACGATCAAGTTAGTTTCAGGCTTATAGAAACAATAAGTAAGTAAGCAGTTTCCGTATTAGAAACAGTGTCCCTTTACTAGGGATCTCAATTCCCTTTTATAGACTGCTTTTAGGTTACCTCATTGTAGCAACCCCTCTCACACGAGAACCTTATCTCAAGTGAAAGTAGGTTTGCTGGGGAAGCATTCTGTTACGTTGTTACACAATCTTAGTGTAGCAACCACACATAATGGGGTACCAACAACATGGCCGCTAGGGTACCAACTCATGTACCAGCATCATGGGGCCCATCTGTCATTGTAGACGTTCTAGCCTTTACGTACCATGCATGTAGCTTACCCTTGGAAACCCTAGCGCTCTTGGGCCTAGGCGTTTCTAATGAGTACTTACTTGTGCTAAACCCAAATGTACTATACACACCACATGCACTTTCGCTAACCAGACCTTTCATATATACGGGTTTCAATACACACATCTTTTGGGGGCCCACTTACGTGGCCCACTATCTCGACCATAGCACCGAACCGACCTGTTCCACACAGGTGCCGATGTCCGATGTCCGATGCCGATGTCGATGTCTGGTCCAGTACACAAGCCCCCCAGGCTCGAGCTGGAACTTGTTCTAGTGAAAAAGCTAATTGTTCGCCTGCGACGACCTACGTGTCTTGTGGGTGACGGGACGTGCACAGTGCTTCGAGGTGACGTTTCACTATACTCCTTCACCATCGTACACATGGCCACATCAACGGTTGGGAAGCGTTGTCGCTTGCGCTTCCCCTTATATGTTAACCCTTCAATTTTACTCTCCCTTCACTATTTCATTCCCTCTTCGCATATCTCTTGAGCATTTATGCCTCGAACACCCTGCTCTCTTTTCTTCAAACAGACCTCATTGTCTCCTTTCGATAATCATCTCAAGGTACGTTTTTTTATCCTGTAACTGCCATTGGTCTATCATTTCGATGCTCTTAATTTGCTTATAACTACGATGGGACTGTTTATATTTTTCGCACCTATAATCATTATTCTCTGTTCTTCTGCTTCCTTGCTTCGTTTTTCCAAATGCGTGCATTTCTTCTTCTAAGCATTGCATTTGTTTTTTCTTCTCTGTTTTAGATTTCCTCATATAAGATGGATCATCCAACCCCAAACTACAAAACCCTATATCCTTGGGCTTCTAGTGACCTGTTAGGGGAAACTTTAGATTTTACCTCCCATGCGAGCATAGTAACAAACAGCCAGTGTAAGGCCTTAGTTGGTTGGGAGACAACTCCAGCTTGTTGAAGGTCGTCTAGAACATCCGTCTGTCGAGCTTCCCTGGTCCACCAGTACACGATGTACCTTTCTTCCTGCGGTCACTACTGAGATCACCACTGGATCATTATCGTGGGGGACGACATCTCGGAGGTCGGCCTTGGTGAAGACAAGGTCGACGTCAAGGGCTTGATATGCCTGTTGCGCCTTTACTGTCATTACTACTCGTGCATACTTCTTCTGTTGAGAAGCGGTGCACCCTCCACTTAAAAAACCCCCCGAGATGGTATGAATCTCGCTATGGACGGGCATCTCGTTCCCTGTGACTCCACCAAGTAGTCCTTCAGGAAACCATTCTTCACCAGCTCGTCTAACTGGTGTTCCAACGCAAAACAGTTTCGTATTGGATGACCAAACACTTGGTGGAACTCACACCAGAAATTCTTGTTAGGTCCCAACTTCTTGTCGATCTTTGCGAGTATCTTCAATCTCTCCGCTATGTTATGGACGGCGATCAGGTCCTTCAATTCTACTACGAAGTTGTGCCTTGATGGCACATTCTCCCTTGTGCACCCCCTGGTTTGGGGCTTCTTGGGCTCGTAGGGCTGCTGCTTCATTGGGGCCTCTTCTCCGTCGTTGCCTCATGCACCCTCATGGGTTGAGGTCGACCTGGTGCTCGCGGGCGCGAGGGGACAACGCATGTGCGCTTCTCGTTGACCTCTCCCTCCGCAACAATGTGAGCCACCGCTCGACGCCTAATCTCGTTGAAAGTCTTGGGGCGGTTCCTGATGAGCGATTCGAATGAAGGGTCCCGGCACGATCCCCTTCCTGAACGCGTGTACCATCATGGTCTCGTCCTTGCTGTTCAGCTTCACCTCCTGTGCCTCAAAACGATTGAGGAAATCCTTCAAGGGCTCTCCCTGATACTGTCTTACGTCAAAAAGATCGTAAGAAATTGGTGGGGGAGCCCGATTGGCTACATACTACTATTTAAACAGCTTAGATAGTTGCGTGAACGATGTCACATGGCAATCAGGGAGGCTAATGAACCAATCCATTGTTGTGCCCACCAACATGCTCATAAACAGCTTGCAACGCACCGCGTCAGAGCCCCCAACCAACATCATCTGCGTGTGGAAGGCCGTGAGATGAGCCTATGGGTCCTCTACACCTGTGAAGGTAGCTTTGGGCCCCACGAACGTGGTTGGTATCACGACATCCATGATCGCTTGCGAGAATGGCATTGGAAAATCCTTGGGTGGTGTCACAGGTTCTTGCTCTTCCACCTCACGTTCCCCTGCCTGATTCCGCAAATCCCTTCACAATTCCTCATTCCTTGCTTGGGACGCAGCCAGATCAACCTAGATGCGTTCTTGATCCGCTTTTGATGCCGCCACCGCTTCTTGGAGGGCCTACATCGTTTCCATGATCTGTTGCAGCGTGAGGCTCTCGCCTCCGTTTGGTGCAACGGATCCTTGCCTCGTGTTTCTCATCTTGATGGATCTTTTTTTTTCCGTTCTTGTGAATGGGACAATGTTTTAAATCAGGCCCCACAGTGGGCGCCAAATGTTTCTGCCGGTTGACTCGATTGCCTTCGTACTTCTACGACGATCACACGCCCAGATATCTCTACCTTCATTCGTGCTTTCCTTCGATCAAACACCTAAAACAGCAAAGAAAAAAGGGGCGCCCTAGAGGTCGTTTGCACTCCGACGCTCAAGTCAGTATTGGGCTAGGAAACACCAAAACACTTAGCCGTAAAGCTCTGTGTCAAACTGTCTGTGTATTCGCGTAAGACTTGCGTACCTTATTAGGTTTGTTACTGCCCTTTATATACTCTAGGGTTTCCACTATTTCTGCTAACCGCAATTAGGGTTATTGAGAGTGTGCCTTAGCGCCGCTATAACACACTCTTAGGGCAATCTAGCGCATAAGGCTCCCTTACTGGAGTGCAACCTCTGACGGGATGACCGCCTGGGTACCAACTTGTGAACCTAATCTCTAGGGCCATCCGTCCAGAAAGTGCCCTAGCTGTTCACGTGCCATGCATGCAGCTTACCCCTGTAACGTAACCTTGATAGGTCTTCGCTCTTCCAAGGCTTCTTTACTTGTGTTACGCCTGAACGCGTAATCCACAACACACGCATGGACCCTCATGATCTAGGCTTCTCCCTACTAATAACTGGTGTGTGATCTGGGATCCACCTCTCGTGGCCCAGTTCTCCTGTTTGAGTCACCGATGTATGATGTCACATCGCCCTAACTCTGTTATCGAGGACACATCAGTACATCCTGGTGATCAACGCCTGACCACTCTTCGGCACCTTGGCTCACATGCCTTGCGAGACACTGGCCCACGCCACTCACGGGACCCAGCTTACATGGCCCTACATTGCTAGCGGTCAACGACGTCCTAGGACTGGTCGGTACAACTTACGATGAACATGATTTTATTCACACTTATTAACTTTAATCATAAAATATTGAAATGTAATAATAAATAAATCTGTTGTTTTAATTAATATTCTTGTAATTAGGTTTATTTGGGTCTTAATTATTATTTATGTTAATTCTGTATTTTTAACCTAAGTTGCTTATTTTTTTTATCAAAACAGGAAACAAAATCTGAAATAAAGAATTAGAGAATTAAATCTTCAAATATCTCAGAAAAGGAATTGAATGAAAATTTCTACAGTGATATTCTCTAAAAATCATGCAATTAAAATTGCTTTGCAAAATCTTTCAAAAATAGAACAAATATACTTTGAAGATATGATTCAAGAAAATCTTTTGCAATATCTCTCACAATACTACTGGAATGAATTACAATCAATGCACAAGTCTGAAGTAAATTGGAAACAATATATGGAAGATAAGCAAGAATAAAATTTGAGACAGTTTGAGAATGAAAATATATGTTTAATAATTTAAGACAGAAATAGAAGCATATGATAATTGAAAACAATATCATAAGACAGGTTTTGATCCGAATTTTATGTAAGGAAAAGAAGATTATAAAAGAGACTTCAGAGGAAGGAAGGGTGAGCTTTTTGGATTGCGTTTTAGAGGAGCAAATACATTCTAAACCTAGTTTTCTTCTCTTCTTTGTAATACTTTTGTTTTGCCTCTTCATGAAAGGCTAAACCTTTTTGGTTGATTCCTTTATAATTCCCCATTGAGTTATGAGGTTTTGATCAATAAAAGTTTCATTTTTTTTAATTCTCTATAGCAGTTGTTTTAATATTCTAATCTCCTGAAAAGTTGATTTTTGTGAGAGGTTGTACTTGAACGCTTGATTCAAGAGAGAGGAGATGAGCATTCCCATGGAGTACACGCATGGAACAGAGTGGGTACTTATTAATCCATTAGATGCATGCTTTAATGGTGAGTTTCAAGTTGAATTAGATTGACGCATGTTTAATCTGGTTTGCTCTGTGTGAAAATTGAAGGATGATAATATTTAGATGATCTATAAAGAATTCACTGATGGAGGAACTTGGGGATCAACCGCTTTTTAATTGCTGTTTTAATCTCTTTTATATTTTATGCTAAACAATATTAACCCCCTTTTTATCATTATTGTTATTGCTAATTCTCATTGCTTGTAGATAAGTTTTGAATTTTGTTCACTGGATTCACTATTGGATTCATTGGTGGATGACTTGGGATCATCTCACCACAATTATACTATCATCTCTCTAGTGTTAGACAGGTCTACACTAAAATCATTTTAATTTGACAACAAAACGACAACTATCAACTCACCCATAATGGATTTGAAAATTATGTGATTTATCAATTATTTTAAAAATGGACTAAAGAAGAACATCATCATCTCAACTAAATTATCCTAAGTTGTTTCTTATTGAACCTCCATAGCTTCTCCTAACACCCTATAGGTCAGGTAAAAAGATTATTTTGTCCTTAAAAAAATACATTATGGATTCTAAAATTCGAAAATGTATTTTTTTCTATTTACACCTCTCAGATTGTGGAAACAAATTCTACAATCCAAAATATATTTTTCTTTTAAAAAAACATTCCAGATTACAAAATCCAAAAGGTATTTCCAGATTCAGAAATACCTTTCAAATTCTGATGGAAGAGGCCCAAGCTCCACCTCAAATGAAAGCCCACCAACATGTCACATTGGGCCAATCACTAGAGCCATGGCTAGGAAACTTCAAGAAGATTGGAATACTGCCACTGATGGTAGAGAAACCTATTTATACATGCTCAAGACGCCATAAACTCTAGTGTAGAGTAGCATTTAAATTCTTGTCAAAATTAGCATAGAATATTTCTTTTGTAATTTTGTTAAAATGAAGATTGGTACCTAAAATACCAACCTAAGTTTAATTAGAGTTTCCTAAACTTCTAATTAAACTTAGGTTGGTCTAAGCTTTCCCAATTGGAGCGCAAGTTCTAGAATTAATTGCACATTCTAGATCCTTGAACATGCCTCCCATGTGCTTCAATTCTAGGCGCCAAATTCAAATATGTTAGTTTGAATTTCCCTCTCTTTTACCTTGATGTAAATCGACCTCCCTTGCTATTTAAGGAGTGCCTTGGCTAATGATTTTACAAGATTAATATACTTAGTGAATTGCTGCCAAATTTGAGCCAATTTCACTTCTTGTCTAGAAACCTCTCAAGGTTAAACTATTGATCTTCAATTCTCACCTTACCAAAGAGAGATGGCCTCACCACTCTCAATCCCTACCTAGCATGCACCTCCAAGGCCATCACACCTCTTAGGAGGGCCTTGCTCGTCATCCTCCATTGAGCTTCTGCCGATCACCAACAAAATCTCCAAATCATGAAGGCACTTCTCCATCATTTGGTATCTAGAGCCATGGTCTTCAAGAGATAAGTGCCTTATCTTTTTTTTTATTTTTGTGTTCATTCTAATTTCGTGTTGTTCTTCAAAGTGTTCTTGAGTGTCTTGTTGTTTTTTACATTTTAATTTGATTTAGGTGTTGTTTGGAGAAATCCAATTGGTGCATTGTGTTCAAATTGTTCTTGAGCTTCTAATTTTCAAATTTGTGTAGGATTCCATATAGTTTTGTGTTGTTGTTCTAATTTTGGTTTATTTGAGTCTTCATTGCAATTTTAATCGGTTAATATTGTGTTGATATGAGTCATTTTGATTTTTGAATCCAATTGTGTTTTGTCAAGTCATGTTTCTGCTAAATTGGCATCAATTCCATGTAGTACTATTTTTGATAATTTTGGTTGCTTGATTTGCTTTGAGTCCAGTTTTAATCTGAAATTGTTTGATCCTTTGGTGCATTTTTCTTTTAGATTTGAGTTCATATTTGTGTGATAGATCCATAAAAATTCTTATACATGAATTCCATTGTGCTCTTAAAGTTTCTTCAAACTGTTTTTAATTCCAGGATTAGGATTACTCTGTTTTAATTTTGTGCTGGCTGTTTTTACTTATAAAATTAAAATCCATTGAAGAAAAATTGTGAAATTATGGATTTACACAGGTTGATGTGTTAGAAAAACAAGAAAAAAAGAAGTAAGTCAAAATACAAAATAGAAAAAAATGATAAATCAAATGAAAAAAGTGTGCATTCTAGCGCGAACAGAGACTGTAATTTGATAACATATTTGAAACACTTATCACAATTAATTGGTGCATTGTTTTGGTGTGATTCCAGCGCCAAAACTTTGCTAAGATCTTGAGCTGCTTGTGGTTAAAGTTTAAAATTCAAATTTCAAATATCCATCTCATCATAAATTTTCTAAGTAACGCATTTTGTGCCTAAAATTTCCAGTAGTACTGTTTTTGTTTTCTTAATAAATTCTAGTGTCATTCCTTAGGTTCAATTTGTGTGCCACCTTTTATTGAGTGCCTTATTTGATGGCTTGTCAAATTTATTCAATATTCTTTCAAGTTGTGTCATACAATTACTCCATTTGCTGTTGTCCTATTTCTAAATTGAATTGTTCTTTGCTTTAAATTTGTTGACCTCTAATTGTTGATGAAAGAATTTCGATGTCGTGCTTGTTAAGTTTGGAATTAACCTTTGTGGTAAGTCAATCCCTTCTTAGTAGGTACTGTTTTGAATATTTAAATTGACTAACCTTAAGAGGTTAAGCAAGGGGCTGCAGCAAATAAGATTACAAAAACATACAAAGTGTGGGACACAACAAGAAAGAGTACCAAAAGCAAAGGAGTGCATAGTATAGGAAATCTGAATTTTACTTTTGTAATTCAAGTTCTATTGTATTTCCTTTGAATTGTAACTACATTCAATTTTGATTAATTAGTGGAATAATTACGCATTAGACGGTGAGTGTGTCTTCAATGGCTCTAAGTGTCTAGAAGCCTCACCTTAGGATACACCTAGTTTTAAAAGCTTTCTAGCTAGTAGATTTTAATTGTGTTTAGTTAATTGCTTTACATTGTTTACTTGCTTTGTTTGTTTAATTGCTTTGCATTGTTTTCTTTGCATAAAATTGTGTTTTTCATTCCTACTTGTGATCTAAGTAAATTACTTAGAAAAAGGTTTGTGAAAAGTTTGGAGGGATAGATTTTGGCAAGGAAAGACTTGGTACTTAAGAGATCCTAGTGATCCACCTCTCTTTCCTGGAAAGCTACCTTCATTACTCTCCTTATCTTTTTTGGGGTAAAATACTTATAACACAAAACTTTAACCATGTCTTCTCAATCTCGTAATTTCAATGAAAGTGAGGGAACATCTATCAAATCTCTTTTGGAAAAAATAGCACAAGATGTTCAAACACTTTCATATAGACAATTGCAACATGAGGTCCAACTTAAAGAAAGGGATGCTCAATTTGCTTTGATACAGGATGAGTGGAAAGTGGTTAAAGAAAGAGATGAATACGCCAAATCTAAAAAAAGTTTGCATGCATCTTGCTCTAGGGGAAATGAGTCATATGGGGAACAAAGTCTTAAAATCAATGAGTACTACCAACCACCCTAATGGATTTCCTATGAGCTCTTCTTGGATGTTTGTTGAAGATGGTGCGGAAGCTTAATGGAAGAGATGAACAAGGTCCTCCTAAGAGGTGTGGTGACCTTGAAGGTGCATGAAGAGTGTGGAAATGGAGAGGTTCGACTAGCCCCTTTGAAGGTGGTGAAATGAAGATTAAAACCTAGAAGCTAGGCAAGGAGTAATGTATGGCACTAAATTGGCAGCATAACAATATTCTATTCAATCTTGCAAATACATGAGCCAAGCCCTCTTATTTATAGTGTTTAGAGGGCTGGAAATTCAAAAGAAAGTGGAGGGAAATTCAAATGAGAAGCATTTGAATTTAGAGCCAATTCCTAGTCACAAGGAAAGTGTGACTTAGTTTCTTTTTTTGGCACCTCCTAAATCTACACCTACACCTTATTTTTATGTCACATGGAAGGTGTGGCTTAGCTTTATACATTTGCACCTCTTATATTTATATCTACACCTCCCTTTATGTTCTACTAAAAATACTCAAAAGTAATTACAAAAGAAAGACATCCAATGATGGTTAGTTGGCCCATATCTTCTATTTGTTGGGCTTGAGCTGAAGCTTGAACTTGAATTTGGGCTTGGGCTTTTTCTATCATGGGCTTGTGCCTCTCCATCATCCCCTCCCTCTTGAAAAGGATTTGTCCTCAAATCCAATGCTTCTTCTTCATCATCATTATGTGGATGTATGTGGCTGGATGGTTTCCATCATCCCCTCCTTCTTGAGAGGATCTGTCCTCAGATCTACAGGTTTGATCTCGAACAACAGCCTTATTCTTATTTTGAAAAATAGGCTCGTCCTCCAGGATCAAATGTCCATCTTTGTGAGTCATCAAACAAATCAAATGAGTTAGTTGGAGAAGTTGTATAAAAATCATCTTTAGGAAGTTGCCATTCCTTTTGTTTTTGGCAACTTCTCATAATATTTCTCTATTTGTTGTTGTACTTGTTCTTGAATCCTCTCATGCATTTTTTTTTATCAAATTCTGCTTTTGCAACTCCTTCCTTATGCACAAAGGTATGTGTATTAGGAAGGGGCAATAAATCTAAAGGAATAAGAGGATCAAACCCATATACAACTTCAAATGAAGAAATGTTAGTAGTCTTGTGAACTACTTTATAATTATCCCTAGAGTTGTGATTGTCTCTCATGATTACTCTAAGCATAGTAGAAAAAATGATATTTTCAACTTCATTTTGGCCATTTGTTTGAGGATGATAAGAAATTGAAAAGTTCAACTTAGTTCCAAGTTTTTCCAAAAGAATCCTCAAAAAATGGTTTTCACATTTTGGTTCTTTATCTAACACTATGCTTGGAGATAAACCATAAAGTCTTATCACTTGTTTAAAGAAGAGCTTACCCATAACCATAAAATTAGATCCAAACCCTTTTGTTGTCCTAGGAAGCTCTAATATAAAATCTAGGTTTATATCTTCCCATGGAACATTTGCAAAAGGTGAAGGAGTATAGAGTTCATGAGACATTGCCTTAATTTTAGTTTTAAAACAAGAAATGCATCTAGGGTAATGTCTTTGAACATCTTTTCTCATGGGTGACCAAAATAATTTTCTTTTTAAAAGCCCTAGAATTTTATCAACTCTAAATTGGCCCATGAGTTCTCCTTCATGAAGAATTTCTCTTTTATTTGTGAAGGTAGTCTCGTTGGTACAACCATTGATCATGGAAATTTTAACAGTTTGCAATGGTTGTCTCAATAAGACATAACAAGTTTCTTTAGGCACTACCTCACATAAAAATTTATCTTTGTAGATGCCTATAGATAACTTGACCTTCAGTTGTTGGTGATATCTTAGTACATATTCAAAATAATTTACTACCTTTTTGTCTAGGCAATCCTTCTCTAAGGATTCCTTTTTCACTAGGCTTGCAAGGGATGTTGTAAGATATTCCTCATTTTTTCTAGATTCACACAACCCCTCACTTGGCTTTTCTATTGCTTTCTTCTTCTCTTTCTTATTTTCTTCACTCTCACTAGTTTTCCTTTCGTCTTCCTCTTTTGATCTTTTCTCTTGCATCTTTTTTTCCTTTCTTACTTTATGGGAAGAAAACAATTGTTCTACCCTCATTTCCCAATCTAAGCAAGCTTCTATATTTTCTTTTCCATGGAAATGGGGTAGGTCTACCCTAACCTCTCTTGGGCTTTCTTGCTCTCTCCTTCTATTCCTCCTAGGGGGTGGTTGATAATATTCATTTATTCTAAGACTTTCCTCCCCAAGAGAATCATGATTTTTAGAGCTAGATGCATGAGAATGTAATTTTTTTTATTTTTGAGAATTCTCATCCTTTGCTTTAGTCAATACAATAGTTTTGGCCTCATTCTCCAATTGTTTATATGAAATTAATTGAACATCCTTGGAAAGTTGTTTCAAAAGGGATTTGATGGATTTCACATCACTTTCCATAGACTTTGAAGAATGAGAAGACATGACTAGAACTTTGTGTCTAGAAATGTTTTACTTTGAAAAAAATGAGGGAAGTTAAAGAAGGTAGTTTTCCAGGTAAGAGAGGTGAGTCACAATGGACTACTTAAATACCAAGTCTTGCCTTAGCCAAAAACTATCCCTCAAGATCTTCACACAAATCTTTCTCTTGGTAAACCACTTAAAACACAATTAAGTTGGAGAAATCAATTTTTTAATGCAAGAAAACAATGCAAACTATCTAATCAACCAAGCAAAATTAACAAAGCTTAAACAAGACAAAACTGTTTGATAAGCGTAGCAAATTAAGGCAAAAAGATGCAATTAAAACAATTAACAAAAGCTAAGCTAGATAGTTCTAAACTAGTCGGCCCTAGGTGAGGCTTCTTGGACACTTGGAGCCCTTGAAGACACACTCACCGTGTAATTACGTAGTTAAACAAGTAATTAACAAAAGTTAAGTTGCAAAGAAATTAGATGATACTCCCTTTGTTGATTTTCTATTAGCACTTCCTTTGTTGTCTCCTCTTTGTTGGGCCCTCCAATGTATGTGGTGTATTTAGAAAGTGTTTGTTTCTGTCCCTTGCCTTTGTTCCTCTTGGAATTAGGTAATTAATTCTTCAATCCAGCACCTATTAAGCAAACTAGACTCTCCTCAAGTCAATTCCCACTGAATCAAGTACCAATTGATAATTAATCCACCACCAAGCTTAGAGGTCAAAGAATTAAAGCAAGAAACAAATTAATTTGAAAAACAGTACCACACAAATGGAATTAAATGTGACAACTAGAAAGAGTTTCAATGAAATATTAGACAAGCAAATAAAAGGTACTCAAAGAAAGGATGGCACACAAAATGGAACCTAAGGAATAGCACTAGATTTGATTTCAAAATCAAAAACAGCACCACTGAAACAAGTTGTTGTGGTCCAGAAAGCGTGATTTTCACAGATTTATGCTGAGATGGCCTTTTAAAATTTGCTTCTGAAAATTGATATTTGAACAGATCAAGATCTTAACAAATTTTTGGCGTTTTTTTCACTCCAAACGCATGCACCATTTTTTTTAATAAATTTTCTAAAATCAATGCTCAGATTCGCAAGTTGTAGCGTCAGGATTGCACACTGTTTTTATAATATTTATCATTTTTTTTCTATTTCTTTTTTTGAACGGATTCTTTTTTTTGTCCTCTTTCTAACACCTCAATCTAGCAAAACCCACAGGCTCATAATTTTCTTATGTGTAAATTAATTTTCTTAAGCAAAATCAGCCAAAACAGAATGGTGGAAACAAAGGATTCTGTAAATCTAGAAACAAAAACAGAATGATATACCAAAAGAAACACAATGGAATTAGTGAAGGGAATTTATGTGGATCTAACACACCAATATGAACTCAAACTAAAAATAAAAAGCACCAAAGGATCAAAAACACAACAGATTCAGATCAAGCATTTATACCAAAAGCAAGAAACAAATAAGCCAAAAAAAGTACTACTAGGATTTGATGACATTTTTGGAAGAAACATGACTAGACAAAACACATATAGATTCATAAATTAAAAGACTCAAATGAACACAATATGAACCAATTAAAATTGCAATAAGGACTCAAATACCTAAAATAAAAAAAACAGCAACACAAACTATATGGAATCCTACCAAAAATTGCACAAAGATTGCTCAAGAACAATTGAACAAGATGCACCGATTGGAAATTCCAAACAACACACCAATTCAAAACGAAAATTAAAACAGCAAGACAATATGGAATCAAGATGAAAAACTAGGAAATAAGAAAATTCAAAAAGAAAATGACAAAGAGATACTCATCTTTGAAGAACCATAGCTCATGATACCAAATGATGGATTTCCTATGAGCTTTTCTTGGATGTTTGTTGAAGATGGTGCGGAAGCTTAATGGAAGAGATGAACAAGGTCCTCCTAAGAGGTGTGGTGACCCTGAAGGTGCATGAAGAGTGTGGAAATGGGGAGGTTCGGCCAACCCCTTTGAAGGTGGTGAAATGAAGATTAAAACCTAGAAGCTAGGCAAGGAGTAATGTATGGCACTAAATTGGCAGCATAACAATACTCTATTCAATCTTGCAAATACATGAGCCAAGCCCTCTTATTTATAGTGTTTAGAGGGCTGGAAATTCAAAAGAAAGTGGAGGGAAATTCAAATGAGAAGCATTTGAATTTGGAGCCAATTCCTAGTCACAAGGAAAGTGTGACTTGGTTTCTTTTTTTTGGCACCTCCTAAATCTACACCTACACCTTCTTTTTATGTCACATGGAAGGTGTGACTTAGCTTTATACATTTGCACCTTTTATATTTATATCTACACCTCCCTTTATGTTCTACTAAAAATACTCAAAAGTAATTACAAAAGAAAGACATCCAATGATGGTTAGTTGGCCCATATCTTCTATTTGTTGGGCTTGAGCTGAAGCTTGAACTTGTATTTGGGCTTGGGCTTGGGCTTTTTCTATCATGGGCTTGGGCCTCTTCCATCATCCCCTCCCTCTTGAAAAGGATTTGTCCTCAAATCCAATGCTTCTTCTTCATCATCATTATGTGGATGTATGTGGTTGGATGGTTTCCATCACACCCTCTAGGAGAGTTAGAAAGGAAAAAAAAAAAAAAAAAGTCCAAGAGAGGTTAGGGTAGATCTACCTCATTTCCATGGCAAGGAAAATGTAGAAATCTATCTAGATTGGGAGATGAAAGTAGAACAATTGTTTGCTTGTCACAAAGTGAGTGAAGAAAACAATGTACCCTTAGCCACTTTAACTTTTCAAGGCAATGCTATGTATTGGTGGACGACCCTTGAGAGAGATAGGCATCTTCATAAGGACCCTCCCATAGAATATTGGAATGATCTTAGGGGAGCCTTAAGACGCCGCCATATTCCCTCTTATTACAATAGGGGAGTTAATGGACAAGCTCCAAAGACTCCAACAAAAGACCATGAGTGTAGAGGAATATAGGTAGGAAATGGAATTATATATGATGAGAGCCTCAATTAGGGAATCCGAATCCACCACCATAGCAAGATTTTTAAGTGGGCTTAATCTTGAGATTAGAGATAGAGTTGAACTCTTACCCTACCAAGACTTGAATGATTTAGTTCAATTGTGTATTAAGGTTGAACAACAAAATTTGAGAAAAACCTCAAGTCGTAGGGAAGGTTCATACCCTAACTCTTATCCAAGAAGAGAATTTAAAATGGAGGAGAGTGTACCTAAGGAAAAACCAAGAGAAACTCCCAAAAGTGTAGGAAAATATATTCTCACTCCACCTATTCGCGTTAGGGATGTCAAGTGCTTTAAATGTTATGGAAGAGGTCATGTACAAGCTCAATGCCCAAATCAAAGAACTTTGTTTTTAAGGGGGGTAGATGAGTATAGTAGATGTGATAATGCACCTAGTGGGAAAGAAGAGGAGAACAATGAGAGAGTATATCCATGTGAGGGGGAATTAATGATGATTAGAAGAACCCTCAACAACCAAACTAGTGTGAACCTAGAAACACAAAGAGAGAACATCTTTCATACAAGATGCAAGGTTTTAGAAAATATTTGTTCTCTCATTGTGGATAGTGGCTCTTGCTGCAATTGTTGTTGCGCTAGGATGGTTGAAAAGCTAAATCTACAATTAGTCCCTCATCCAAAACCTTACAAACTTCAATGGATCAATGAAGATGGAGAACTAACTATAGACAAGCAAGTGAAAGTCTAGTTTTATATGGGAAACTACAAAGATAACGTTTTATGTGATGTAGTTCCCATGGAAGCTTGTCACATCTTATTGGGTAGGCCTTGGCAATTTGACAAGAAAACCATGCACAATGGTCTAACCAACGAGATTACCTTCACCCATAACGAAAAGAAGTTTATACTCAATCCTTTATCACATTCACAAGTGGTAAAAGATCAAGTACAAATGAAACAAAAGAGGGATGAAGAGAAAAAATAAAATAAAATTAGAAAAACAAAAAGCCCTTAGGGAGCCAAAGGCGTGGGAGAAGAGTGTTCCTTCCCACAAGATCATTCAACAAGACGAAAAATTTGAAAATACCTTTGAGAATATGCTTCTTGTTGAACAACCTTCAAGCCTTATCATTTGTAAAGGAACACTTACATGCACTGTCACTCTTCTTGAGACTTGTGTTTTACCTCCTCAAGTAAAAGATCTTTTAAAAGAGTTTGATGATATATTCTCTAAGGAAAGCCTCATAGGACTTCCCCTTTTTAGAGGTATAGAACATCAAATTGATTTATTTCTGGGGGCTAGTCTACCCAATAAACCAGCCTATAGAACTAATCTTGAGGAAACTAAGGAGATAGAATCGCAAGTACAATATTTGTTGGAGAAGGGTTGGGTTCAAAAGAGCTTAAGCCCTTATGTTGTACCTGTCTTGTTGGTTCCAAAAAAAGATGGCAAGTGGAGAATGTGTTGCGATTGTAGAGCCATCAATAACATCACCATCAAGTATAGGCATCTAATTCCAAGACTAGACGATATGCTTGATGAGTTGCATGTGTCTATCATATTTTCCAAAATTGATCTTAAAAGTGGATATCACCAAATTCGAATCAAAAAGGGTGATGAGTGGAAAACTGCTTTTAAAACCAAATTTGGACTATATGAGTTGTTGGTGATGCCTTTTGGTCTCACTAATGCACCTAGCACCTTCATGAGGCTCATGAATCATGTCTTAAGGGATTGTATAGGTAAATATCTAGTAGTTTATTTTGATGATATCTTAGTTTATAGACAAAGCCTAGAAGACCACCTAAGACACCTTAGGGAAGTTCCCTTACTGCTTAGAGTTAATAGTTTGTTTGTTAATAGTGATAAATGTACTTTTTGTGTTGATAGTGTTGTGTTTTTAGGTTTTGTAGTTAACAAAAATGGGGTACATGTTGACCCCGAGAAAATCAAATCCATCCAAGAATGGCCAACACCACAAAATGAGGAGATGTTAGGAGCTTTCATGGTTTGGCAAGATTTTATTGACGTTTTGTGCCTAACTTCTCAAGTCTAGCTTCACCGCTCAATGAGTTAGTGAAGAAGGACACTCTACTTTGTTGTAATGAGAAGCATGAACAAGCCTTCAAGAGGCTAAAAGTTCAACTCACTAAAGCACCCATTCTAGCTTTACCAAATTTTTCAAAAACTTTTGAGCTAGAGTGTAATGCATCGAGAGTTGGCATAGGTGCGGTTTTGTTGCAAGGTGGGCATCCTATTGCTTATTTTAGTGAAAAACTTCATGGAGCCACCCTTAACTACCCCACTTATGACAAAGAGCTTTATGCACTTTTGAGGGTATTAGAGACTTGGGAACACTATCTAGTTTCTAAAGAATTTGTCATTCATAGTGATCATGAGTCTTTGAAATATTTGAAAGGTCAACATAAGTTGAACAAACGCCATGCAAAATGGCTGGAATTTCTTGAACAATTTCCTTATGTCATCAAATACAAGAAGGGTAGTACAAATATAGTGGTTGATGCTCTCTCAAGGAGACATGTGCTCTTTTCAGAACTTGGAGCCCAAATTCTTGGATTTGATAACATAAGAGAACTATACAAAGAAGATCAAGATTTTGCATCCCTCTTTGCTAAGTGTGAACATAGAGCACAAGAAGGATTTTATATGTCTGAGGGGTATCTTTTTAAAGAAGGAAAACTTTGTATACCTCAAGGCACACATAGGAAACTTCTTGTAAAGGAATCTCATGAAGGAGGTCTCATGGGAAGACTCTTGATCTTTTAAAAGGAAAATTCTTTTGGCCTCACACGAGGGGTTCAAAGACATTTTTTTAGATGCATTTCATGTCTAAAAGCTAAATCTAAAACAATGTCTAATGGACTCTATACTCCTCTACCGATTGTAAGTGCTCCATGGGAAGACATTAGCATGGATTTTATTCTAGGATTCCTTAGGACTGCAAGAGGTTTTGACTCCATTTTTGTGATTGTGGACCGTTTTAGAAAAATGGCACATTTTATTCCATGCCACAAGGTGGATAATGTTGAACCAAGTGGTGTTCAAGCTTTGAAGAATCCAAACCCTTTGAAGAATGTTGAAGGCTAGGTTGTGCTTGTTGTTGCTGAGTTGTCCTAGATAGGATTTGGGGTAGTTTGAGTTTTGTAATCCACTCTAGATTGAACTGTTAAAACCAAAACAACCGATTGATTCGAGGAAACAACCGATTGTTTGTTTTGGTACCATAACAGAAAAATTGTTTGGTGCTTTGACTGAGCATTAAATGATTTTCTAACTGTTTACGCTCCAGTTTTTAATGCTTTGACCAATCTTTAAATGCAATGAATAAGTTTGTTAAGATTTGATAACAAACATCGTGAATAAATTTAGAAAAACAAATTTGAGAAATAACAATCTTTTGAGAACAACAAGATTCTGATTTTCAAAGAGTTGAGATTGCTTAGAGATTGAGATTGATCAAAGAGTGTGAGATAGGATTTCTGCTTGTATTGATTTCAGATTTTCTTCTGTAACAAGTGTAATCCTTGTATCTATTGAACAAGTTTCTTCTGTGTGTTTGCTGAGAAGTGTTGTGTGTTCTTGAGGGGATCAAGATCAGCATTCTTAGTGTTGGTGTGTTGGCCAAGAGAAGTGTGTGTCTTGAGGGGATCAAGGTCACTTTCTTGGTTGTGTTGTAAGTGATCTAGGTTTGATTGCTTAGTGGAATTCCTCAGTGGTTTCTGAGAAGACTGGATGTAGCTCTGGGTTTATAGTGAACCAGTATAAACATTTGTGTGCATTCTCTCTATCCTTAACTCTTTAAATTCAGTTTTGATTTTGTGAACTGGTACAACCAATTGTTTCTACGAAACAACTGGTTGTTTTTCTGGTGCTGTTGTTTTTGCTTATTATTTTGGCAAACTGGATTCCTTATCAATTGTTTCTTGAAATAATTTCATTATTGACTTAAAAGTTTTCGAAATCCCTCTTTAAACCATTCACCCCCCCCCTCTAGTTTAAAGTCATCCATTCTAACAGATAATGCTCAAAATGTTTCCAAACTCTTCTTTAGAGAAGTGGTAAGACTTCATGGATTACCTAGAAGCATAGTATCGGATAGAGATCCAAAGTTCATAAGCCATTTTTGGAAAACTCTTTGGGAAAAACTTGGCACTAAGCTTCAATTTTCCACATCTTGTCATCCTCAAACAGATGGATAAACGAAAGTAGTCAATAGATCTCTTTCTACTATGCTTAGGGAGGTCATGAGGGGTAACCACAAGTCTTGGGATGAGTATCTTCCCCATATTGAGTTTGCATACAATAGAGTAGTTCACAAGACTACTAATATTTCCCCATTTGAAGTTGTATATGGCTTTAACCCTCTTACTCCTTTAGATTTGTTACCCCTTCCTAATCCACAAACTTTTATGCATAAGGAAGGCGCTACCAAAGCTGAATTTGTTAAGAAAATGCATGAGAAGGTTCAAGAACAAATACAACAACAAAGTGGGAAATATGTCAAATATAACATTAAGGGGAAGAGATAAATCATTTTTGAGGAAGGATACCTAGTTTGGCTTCATCTTAGGAAGGATAGATTCCCAACTAAGAGAGAGTCTAAACATAGTCCCCGAGGTGATGGACCTTTTCAAGAGGGAGGGGATGATGGAAGAGGCCCAAGCACCACCTCAAATGAAAGCCCACCAACATGTCACATTGGGCCAATCACTAGAGCCATGGCTAGGAAACTTCAAGAAGATTGGAATACTGCCACTGATGGCAGAGAAACCTATCTATACATGCTCAAGACGCCATAGACTCTAGTGTAGAGTAGCATTTAAATTCTTGTCAAAATTAGCATAGAATATTTCTTTTGTAATTTTGTTAAAATGAAGATTGGTACCTAAAATACCAACCTAAGTTTAATTAGAGTTTCCTAAACTTCTAATTAAACTTAGGTCGGTCCAAGCTTGCCCAATTGGAGCGCAAGTTCTAGAATCAATTGCACATTCTAGATCCTTGAACATGCCTCCCATGTGCTTCAATTCTAGGCGCCAAATTCAAATAGGTTAGTTTGAATTTCCCTCTCTTTTACCTTGATGTAAATCGGCCTCCCTTGCTATTTAAGGAGTGCCTTGGCTCATGATTTTACAAGATTAATATACTTAGTGAATTGTTGCCAAATTTGAGCCAATTTCACTTCTTGTCTAGAAACCAAGGTTAGACTATTGATCTTCAATTCTCACCTTACCAAAGAGAGATGGCCTCACCACTCTCAATCCCTACCTAGCATGCACCTCCAAGGCCATCACACCTCTTAGGAGGGCCTTGTTCGTCATCCTCCATTGTGTTTCCGCCGATCACCAACAAAATCTCCAAATCATGAAGGCACTTCTCCATCAAATTCTATAATCCATAAATACCCTCCATAATCTGCAATTAATTGAATTGTGTGTGTACCATCTAGAACTTGCTTCCGGATCCAGATAAAAAATTTAGATTATGTAATCCATAATAGAATATTGCATTACAAATTGGCTAATACTGAACATTTTTTCGGATCTAGAAACAAGTTCTGGATTGCGCAATCCAGAAGGTAGACATACATTTCAATTAATTTCAAATTGTATAATTTGGTGAATCTTCAGATTACACAATCTGGAATATAAACTACACCACACCAGAAATTGTACAGAGACCAAAAACTCTATAGACATGCACCTCCGATTATCATGACCACCACGAACCACCGAAAACCACCTTGTAACTCAAGAATAGAGCATCCAACAGCTTTGCCTTCACTAATGTCTTCACGCACCGACACTATAAAAAATAACATTTTTTGAATACAAAACTTATGGGACTTTATGTCCACAACCATAACTTCATGTAATTTAACTTTTTTTTATATAAAAAGGCATTTTTGGAATAAAAAACTTATAAGGTGCCATAAGAATATATGGAGGCTCATGAAGAAGAAGCCATTATCCTATCACCCTTACTTAAATCTATTAGAAAACCTACTTCTCGTTAAGGGTGGCAGTGCGGACTAGCCTGCCTCGCACAATGAATGCGTACTCATTTAACTGGTCCGCCCCACATAAGAGGTAATCCGCAAGCCTACGGTCCAGCCTACATAAGAAAAATATATTTTAAAAAACTTATTTTTGTTGTTGCAAAATTAAAATTTCCTCAATGCTTCAATTCATTCGATTAAGATAAAAAAATATAAATAAATTCAAATATGAGGGTTGTTATAAGATTTGATTAAAAATAATTAATTTTTTGTTTTTTTTCTCAAAATATATGTGAATGTATCAAAGTATCTTATTAAACTTTTTTTACAAAATATTTAACGCATATGACAAATTTTTTAAGAAGTATCTTATTGAAATCTCTTTTTTATATTACTTTTTATTAACAAATTTTAAATATAAGATTTTACTTAAAACTAAATCAACTAACACTCTTAATATTAACTTCTTTAAATGATTAAAATAAAATATTAATTTTTTAGTACATTAAAATAAAGTAAAATAAAAATCACATTGCAAAGATGTGTAAGTGTGGTATGATTTTAGTTTTGCAAGAAAATAAAATAATTATTTTTTATTTATGCGGATCAGTTGGTCAACTCACCCCATCCACTGTTGACCTGTGTTGCGGGTTAAATGTGACAGACCTAAACGGGACAGTGGACTAGATTAGTAAGTTTGTCCCGCACTTTTTGATAACAAATTGTGGACCGACCCATATGATCCACCCCGCATTGTCATCCCTCCTTCTCATTGGTTAGCCCATATCCAACAGGTTACCATTTTGACTCGCACTTCCTTGGAAAAGGGTTCTCAGAATGTTTATTTTCTTGATTTATCTTATCTAACCAAAATATTTGAAAGAGAACGTAGGTAGGCTAGAAATTTTTTTTGAGAAGAGAAGCAAAATATGAAGTTCTTTTAGAGAAAGAAAGTCGAAGTGATTTGATTTGAGAAGCGTGACAAAACCATAATTACGAAAGGTCTATTTTCTTTTATTATAAAAATAATAAAACAAAAACAAAAACAATAAAACTAGATAGGAAAAACAAACTTGAAAGAAAGGAAAAGTTAATCGATGATATTTGTTCAAGCTAAACATTCTTTTAAATAAATATATTCTGTTTAAATTGTAATATATCCCAGATCGTGTTACAAAATAATATATTACAATTGCTTGATTATAAAATTGTAATCAACAATTTTCTAATTTAAAAGATCAAAATTAATTAATGATGTTAAAGTAAGACTTAGAAACGAATTTACCGTCTCCTTCCGTAAAACTGGTTCTGCTGTGGTTTGTCATAGATTCTTAATTTATTTATCAAACCAGTAATTTGGGGCTTTATAAACAGTTTCACACAGAACCTAGATAAATCATGGTTGCTAGCTCCATAGGTTCTTAATTTATCACAGTATTCATAGACAAAAATAACACCGCAAACTCTTAAGAACTTAAATCATTCATCATTTTTAAAATAGAATTACAGCTTTAACTACGTTATATATCTAATAAACACATCTCAAAGTCAGATACATTTAATAGAAAACTCCAAAGGGTTATGGAGCCTTTTCTTTACACCAAAATACGTAATCATGTGTTTTGATGGATTAAGCCCTTTTAGCTGGATTTTTCAACCAGGAAGCTGGTCCGTAAATCACTTTCTGAACATTTTGGACCAAAGGTACACAACAAAGAAACAGACTAACGCGAAAAGAATGACATGAAGGATATGGTTTGAACCACTTTGGATGATGCTCTTGTTCAATCTTCTTAAGTTGTTCTTCACTCCAGCTTGAGCCTTTATCATTGTCATTTGCTGCGTTGAAAAAGACAAAGCTAAAATATTAACAAGACAGTTTGACATTTTCCTGTTAAAGAGGAGATAAAAACACTAATTACTATGAATGACATGCAACAAAAGCCAGCCAAAAGATTTTCCTGTGTACACTGTTAATAAAGGGTTCAAAAAAATATGGATGGTTTTCCTTTCCTTAACTTCTAAAGTCCTTCTTACCATTACAAAAAGCTGACCAACAATTTTCTGATTGAAAAACGTTTTCTCTCAGTTTGCATTCAGCTTTTAAAATCTAAAGAAAGAAATTTCAATCAAAAATTCATTTTGCCTGATGCCGGCAACATTTGGAAAATTGTAGTCATTTTTTTCTTGCAGAGAACATAAATTCACGGGGACAAGACAATACATTAGTGCCTCAACATGTGCCACAATCTGGAAGGAGATCCCAAATAATTAAGCAAGTATTATCAAGAATGATAGAACTAGTATATGCAATAGGCTATTAGAATTATTAGTAGTATATCTATGACACCTCCATACTACTATCAGAAGAATTCTATATACTAAAAATTTAGATGCAGACATATAAGCCTTGTCATATCATATTTAATTTTGTATCATTATTTATTTCATACTTTGGAATTCTGATTTTAAATTGAAATGAATTATCTTATTTTCTTTGATATTGATGGCTTTATTTCTTTTTCCACATTTATTTTGTATGGAATGAAGAATTTGGACAGATTAACTTTTAAATTATAAATATAATCAACATCAAATTATAAAATTTGTATTGTTATAATGAAATTAGCTAGTAAAAAATTGGATATATATAGTTGCATTGCATGTGTCATCTAAGAACCAAAACATGCCCTTTGCGACACACACATCAGATAATAATAGAAAACAAAACTGAGAAGCGGAAACTATCCAAGAAATTGTGTACCAGTTCTTCAAGGAAATTTTTCTGATACTTCACTTCTGTTCCTATCTCCTCAGCAACCTGCACCAGAAATATTGGAAGGAGGATAAGAACGAAGGAAGAAGAAATGGAAAAGAAAAATATATAGAACATGAGTTTTGAAACATGATATAGTCTCATCCAACTAGCTCCATGAAAGGAATAATTAGCCGGATATGGTTCAAGTATTCAACGAGTCAATATGCACTGATAGAACACCGTATAACTTGTAGTTGGAAACTGAACTTAATTTTTTATCATTGGAAACAGCATACATGCATCAATTATAAAATATTCTAGTAAATACGGGGGAGAAAAAAGAATACACACCACAAGCATATTCATATGGCTCTCTTCATTGACAATTCCTTTTGGGGGCCAAGAAGATGCACATTGCTAATCAAGAATTAAGTGACCTAAAAAATGTAGATGTTTTTATTTCCCCTTCCACGTTTCATGTTTTAAGGTGTAATCTAAAGCCACTGGTCGTTTAAGTGTTATTGATTGCAGAAAATGGTGGAAAACCAACAATCTGTTATATTATATAGTGGATAGCATTATGCACAACTGGCAGAGGTTGCATCTAGGAATTAAACATATGATATATATACATATAAAAAATTGTTTTATGTAAATAAAATAAAGTGCATAAAATTGGCACAATATTAACTAAAAAAATCAATTGGCCGAAGACTTGCTAAGGATGACATGAGGGTACAGGATGCATACCACAACCACAACACCCATGAAGGATGAAATAGGAAAACAGAGTGGCAATCGCAGATCCAAGAAATACTGCAATACAAAAGCACTATATAGAGGCTATCTGACAACACTAGCTAGTTTTCACAACTAAGGCTTTAAAAGATGGTCTACCACCGCCATTACATCAAGATATTTTAGGTTTCCTCCACATTGGCTGCATTTGTTTGTAATTTTTTAAATCTCAAAGACTGCTGCAAGATTGTGATCGCGACCACAGTTGCATATTAAGACTTAGTTCACAACCCACTATTACTATCATGGAATTCAGAAAAATAAAAGTAGCACAGACAATGATTTTTTTTAAAAGGTAATTTTCCCATCAAAAGAAAAAAAAAAAAACAGAATGTAAGGAGCTTGTACACCACCAAAGAGAAAGAAAACTAGTGAAATGGTGACCCCCACTATACAAGAACCACATTTTAGCCAATAGGCGATTACCTACAAGTTGACAAAAAACAAAGAATCATAGAATGAGAGAAATCACTATTAGCTGTAGCTCATCGTTGGATTGATTTATGCTGAAAAAGTTGTCCCCAACCCAAAATATTTTGCTCTTCTTATTTAACCTCAAATTTTGGCTACTAACATGACCAGTCCAGGTGCTCTCTAACATCGTTGGACATGATTCGATTTAATCAGGATCTGTGATGCTGCAGGAAAATACTGACAAAAGTGACCGATGCAGCTGCAATTGTGATCACCCCAGAGACCTCAAAACCTTGACATTAAAGTTAAAATTGCAACAGGGGAGCATTTTTTAAAACCTTGCTCTCTACTAAGTTTTCATCCATCATAGCATGTAACACCTTCAAGTCTTCAACCAACATCTACTTGTTTAAATAGAAAAGAGTTCAATTTCCCTTAAAAACAATGAACCGGGCTTGAGTCTTATGAAATTGCATTTCTTCAAATGCGTCCAGTCCAGTCCAATCCAATCCACTCCCTAATTCTGGTCGATCAGGTCTAAACGAATTTCTAAAGTGCTCAATTTATAAGAAAAAAAGTATCATCTTTTCGAAATTTCACACATGCCCAACAAAAATAAAGAAATAACAAGCACAGAGTGAATAAATAGAATACGAAATTAAAAAAAATGGTGGAGATTCATACATGTCTCAACCTTCTAACTTGGCTATGAAGACCGGTAATTTCATCGTCCAAGTCCATGGGATCAATTCGTAATTGGATCTCCTCAGAAGCACTAACGGGTCGAGTGCTAAGCCCATCTCTGCAATATCCATCATATACAATTAACTGCATAGATATGATGAATTCGAAGACACAGACAGACACACATACCTTGATCTGTAAGGGGCGGCGCCGCCGTAGGAAGAACCCACTCTGTGGGAATTGGCGGCCATTGTGGGAAATCAGAAGAAACCTAATTGGGTTGGTGGGCTTTGATTGTTTCAAATTTTAAAGGGGAATGCGTTGTGCAGACACAGAAATTATGTGGACGAAGTTGAGGTGTTGAAGAATGAAAGAGGGAGAAATCTTAGTAGAGAAGAAGATGGAAGGAAGAAGGAAACAAATGGGATTGTTCCAGGCAACTGATTCATCCATCCCTTCCAGAGTAATCCCATTCGCACCCGTTTTTAGTTTAACATCTTTTAAGAAAAAAAATATGATTTTTTTTGTTTTAATGTAATTTTTAAAAGTAATTTAAAAAAAAAATCCATTCACATTTGAAATTTCTTCGTCTTTCCTTCTTTGATTTTTCAGAAATATATAAAATATTTAAAATCCTAAATAAATAAAAATATTTAATATTTAATGTTATATTTAAATAAAAATCTAAAATTATTAAAATATTCAAAATCTTAAATAAATATAAATTATAAATATTTAATGTTCTATTTAAATAAAATCTTGAAATATATAAATTTTTAAAAATATTTAACATTGAATATGCTTTTACAAACATAGATTTATAATGAAGAATAACTCAATATCCATTTTGCCCTTCAAACATCATTATCTAAGAAAAAAGGTATAACATTGATTTTAGAACACACAACATTGATTATCAACTTAAAACCAAGGCAAAATCAATATAGAAAATGTCCAACTGATGTTCACTTTTTATTCTTTTGTGTGCATGAATGCTTAACTTGAAAAAAGTTACGATTTTGAATGTAAATTAGAGAGATAACAAATTCTAGTTGAATTTCCTCTTTCTTTGTAACTCATCTTGGAAGATGTTTGCATTAAGTTCAAATGAATGAATACAAATGCAAACAGTCTTTACAAATTCGTCCGAATGAATAGTAATCACTTGAATTCAAACGTAGTGTCAATATCCTTAGAAGAAGGTGTGATGACTAAATTTGTCAAAAAAATAAATTAAATTTAGTCAAATTCATGGTAGAATTGTATTTTAAAAATAAATATTTATTTAGAAAAAAATTTATTATTTTAATTTATTTAAAAAAAATTAAATCACTCTTAAGCATAATTATAAGTTATAATATTATTGGAATATATGTTTTAAAATAAATGTAATAGCTGAAAGAATGTAATAAAATTTATAGAAGTTTAAGTTCATAGTTCACTCAAATTATAATAATTATTGTAATAGAATATTTTAGATGTTTGTTTTGAACTATAAATTTAAATATTTATATTTTTATAAATCCTAATTATATATATTATAAATATTAATATTTTAAATAACTCTAAATTTGTATAGAAATATTTATAATTTAATTTGTATTTTAATATTTAGATGTATTTTTTTTACATATTAGGTCTTATATAGAATATTTTAAAAAATATTATTATTTACATTTGTGTTTTTTTAACATATTTTAAAAATAAATACTTGTATATTTATTTTAATATGTAAATTCTACCCGCCGTTTCTTAAATGAATGATTATTTTAAATTTAAACAAACTCAAAAATGGTGAAAAAGAGTGAGAGAAAAGTAAATAAATTTATTTTTAAAAATTAGTAATTTTCAATATTATTTAAAAATATTTTATCAACCATATTTTCTTTTCTCTTAACTATACATTAAATAAATTAATATGACATTTGTCCATTTAACAAAGTATAAACAACCGGTGACATTATTTTCAACATAAAATTGGGTCATAGTAAGAGAAAACACACTACAGAGTCAATTTAGCACGAGAAATGCGTTGGTAATGGCAGAAACGATATATAATATCACAAAATTAATATTTCTGTTTCCTTTACGCAATTATAGAATAAAATTACTTTTTTTCCTATTCTATTTTCATTATTCAATTTTACTTGCATAAGAAATTGCCCAAATTTTGTCCTTATATGTAGCATTATATTTTATATTATTTTATATATTTACTTTGAAAGTAGAAAAAATACTTAATGAAAGCCCAAAATTTAATATGTTCTCAAAATTGTAAATTATGATACATGTCAACTTTTACTTCAATGAGTTTACTTTTAATATCTATTTGAATGAGTTCATTATAGTTTATTTAAATTTATATTATATCATAAGTATTTATGTAACCGCTAACAAAAATTTATGAAAACAGCTTATCCTTTTGTGAATTATGTTTATTTATTATTATTAGGTATCCAATTTTTTATTTTTACCATATAAAAAACAAGATTTTTTAGATACTGCGCGGTCAGTAGGAAAAAATATTCTACATATTTTTTAATAGCTGGAAGTAATTTGATGAAGTCCCTTTTTTTATTATTAATATTAATGTGTATTTTTATTTATTATTATTCTTTTTATTATTATTTATCCATTCATATTTTTTATTTTTATTATTATTATATATATATTTGTATTTATTAAAAATAACTATAATTTTATATTTAAACATTTTAATTCATCTTAAATTTATGTGTTGATGTATTTTTAATATCAAATAATATATTTGCATTTTTTAGTTTTATATTATCATATTTGTATTTAATAAAATAACTATAAAATTAACATTGTAATATTTTAATTTATTGTAAATTTATGTGTATTTGTATTTTTTAAATATTAACATGCGTATTTGTATTTTTATTTTTATCATTATTATATATTCATATTTTTTATTTTTATCACTATCTATCTCGTATTTCTTTATTAAAAGAACTATAATACATAATACACAATTTATTTTTATATTTTTTTAATTATATTTCAAAAAAAAATTAAATGTATTTTTTTAATGAAATGAATGGTAATTTTTTTAAAAAAAATGGATGCATATCATAGGTTCTAATGTGTAGGAATTTACCTAACAATATAAGAAAAATGAATGCAAAAGTATATTGGGTGATTTATTTTGATTAATTATGAGTAGAATTAATTATTAGAAGAGTGAAGAAAGATAAAGTGTACTAAGAAATGGTATGTTTCAGGATTAACATAATATAAACCACTACATATTTAGGCTCTATATCTAGGTTTCTAATAACCAACTCAAAAACTATATCATTCTTTTTTAGGCACTACCCTTCACAACAAAACGTTTAACTTTAAAAAAAAATCATATATTTTAAATAAAAATTTCTACCTATGATATGGTTACATTTATACCTATTTGATTTTTTTAAAACTTTTTATTATATGCTACAACAATTTTACTCTCTAAATGAAGTTATTCAAATAAATCTATATTAGTGTGATTTTTTTTCACATATACAATTATATATATTGTTTATATCAGATGTTATTTTAAACGTTTTAGAATAAAATTTTCTTTTTAAAAATTGAAATTGTTAAAGAAGTATTAATTTATTATAATATTCTTATCACATAATTTTAATGATTTTTTAATTTTATATTTTTTTTTACTTTTATATTGTCATAAATCGTATCATAAAAAAATAAATAAATATAATTATCTTAATTAATATTAGATAAATTAATTGATTTTTCTTAATTAATATATTTTTATTACAAGAATATTTAATTTTTTAAATTAAATATATAGACGATTATATATATATATATTCATTTTGTTTTTATCATAGATGAAAATTATGTCATAAAAATATTTTTTTTAAATGCATATTGATTGAAAATTATTAAAACTCATTAAATTTAGTAAAATTGTGTTTATTCTGGTTAACACAATGATTTTAAATGACCTCCCATTAAATTATTTTTCATAATGTAAAAAGAAAAATCAGATCTTTATAAAGAAAATTATAAACTAAAATATGATAATACATAAAAAAAACTGAAACATTTTACATAATATTTTTACTGATCAAATTTGAATTGGAGTGAAAAAAATATTATTTTGTGATTGCACAGCTGAAATTAGAGTACGAGAAGTTATATTTTTTTTTTACAAATTTAGTATAAAGCAATGATAAAAAAAAGTTAAAAAAACTTGAATTATAATACAGTGTAGTATGGAGAAAATACAGGTTCTGTATTATTATAATTTTAATACATCTTTAAGATATTTTAAATAAATTTTATTTATTATTTTTACTAAATATTTTATTATTATTAGGTTTTTATTATTTTTTAGTCAATATAGTTGTATAAAATTTATATTTTCTACTCATTAAAAATCGTTAGTTTTAGAATTTTTAATATTTTTTAGTCCTTATACTATTTTTTTTTTAGTTTATACATTTAAAAAATTGTATAGAATAAAAAAAGATTATGGTAACATATAAAAGGATTAAAAAAACATTTAAGTATAAAACTAAAAGATAAAGTTTGTTTATATGTAAAGATTAAATGAACAATTTAATATTATTTCAATATATATCCTGTTTATGTAGAAAAAGTTAAATATGCCATTTAATATATTTAGTCGTGATTAATTATCAATTTAATTTTAATAGAAATAATATTAAAATAATTTCTATACCTTTAAAATTGCGGATGGATTCAAATTTTATGCTCTGCTGTTTCTGTAGATTGTTTCTGCAATAGAAACACTCAGTAATACGAAATTTTCCAAAATTTCGTTCTAACCATTTCTCATGAATCCCAAAGAAAAAAGATAATTCAAAAGAAAGACATTCACTCTCAACTTCTTCACACAAATTTGGTCAAACATATTTAAAGAAAACTTTAGAAAATAATTTTTCCAGTACTATAGAATTTCATAAACACTATTTTTAAAGTAAAATATTATTAACTATTTAGTTAATTACTTTTTAAAAAATATTAGTTTATTTTTAATTAAAATAAAATAATAATTAATTAAATATTTGCCAATTTATATTATTATAGAAATTATAATCAAATGTAAATAAATATAAATAAAAGATTGTTTTAAGTTCTTTAAAATTTCTTTTTTGAAACAAAATTGAATGGAAATGGTTTGATGATATAATGTAAGAATGAGTTGCTGTAGTTAAATCCAAAGACAGTAATAAGACTCTCACACACCACAAGATTAGGAAACAGACATTCTCTTTCTTTTGAATCCATGGAATCTGATCCAATCAACGTCACCCCTTACTTCATCTTTTATTTTGTTTACAAATATTTTCAAAACAGACTTAAGTTTTAATCATCAATTTTTCTAATACTTTCCAACAATGAAAATATGAGTTTTACAACATTTTTTTTTTTAAAATTAAGGTCAAAAGTGTGAGGATTTTAATAAAAAAATTAATCAAATCAACGCTTCTAATTCACATTTATCTTTTTCTATACATAAATTTAAGTGATTAAAACATTTGTAATTGACATAGCACACTATTTTAAAATTAATATCATTATAATATATCCTTTGAATTTTAAATTTTAGAAAGAAAAAAAAAATTCTTAGTTTTCACCATGGTTTTATCTACCCGGAAAAAAAGTGGAGGTGGTCCACACGATGTTGAATTGAAATTGAAGAGACGCAAAAAGGAATAAGAGGAAATGAGGCTATAAATAGGTGTCTCCGCCACCACAAGGTACAAAAATATAGATTCGAACATATTCTCCTGCGCCCAACCAACCCTTGTATTTAACTCCGTTCAATCCTTGAATTCCGTTATTCCGTTAGGGTTGGTGAACAGAAAGAAGAAGAAAGAAAAAAATATGGGAAGCGAGGAGAGGAGAAAACCAAGATTGTTGTGCCTTCACGGGTTTCGAACAAGCGGAGAAATACTGAAAACGCAGATACATAAGTGGCCACAATCCGTTCTCGATCACCTTGATCTTGTTTTTGTAGATGCTCCTTTTCCTTGCCAAGGCAAATCCGATGTCGAAGGCATTTTTGATCCCCCTTACTACGAGTGGTTCCAGTTCAACAAGGTTCTCTTCCCATTCATTTTTTTTAGCTTTATTTTTTTAATTTATGCTATGGATAATAAATTTCACGTTCATGAATATAGGTATAGATCAAAAATACGATTGACTAAAAATCTATCAAATAATTCTTATTTTCTCGATGTAGCTTATTTTGTGAACTAATATTGAGATTCAGCAAAACTTGTTTTCTCTTACTAAATTCCTATTGTTTTCCAACTGGATTTGAAATTTGTGTTGAAAACTAGCAAATTTCAATTCTGACTAGAGAATATCATAATTTGTTAGCAACCGTCTAAACTTTTGTGGCGAAACAGGAATTTACAGAGTACACTAACTTTGACGAGTGCCTTAAGTACATTGAGGACTGCATGATCAAGCACGGACCTATTGATGGGCTTCTTGGTTTCTCACAGGTAATCTTCTGCTTATTTTTAATTTTTAATTTTGGGAAAATAAGTCAAAGATGAAGTGAATATCTGAATCTACCCAGTTGTAACTTGTTGTGTGTTTCTATGGAATTTGTGGTGGATACATGAGACTTTTTGTTTTCAAAAAAATAATAGTTAAAGGATTAGTGCATATTTAGTGTATCTTTAGATGGTTTGAGGTTTTAGTGGTGAAGGATTTGAATATAACAAGGTGTTTGATTTTGACCAAACAGGGAGCAATATTATCAGCTGCGTTGCCTGGTCTTCAAGCGAAGGTATGTTTAAGACTGTTTCTCAGTGATGCAATGAAAACAAAACACTATATTGAAAAAGTAAATATTTAATGATTGTATATAAACTGTAGGAGATAGTTTTTTTTTGTTTGTTTTATTCTCATAAAAGTTTGAAGTACATAATTTATTTGTTTGCAGGGTGTGGCACTGACGAAGGTTCCCAAAGTGAAATTCATTGTGATTGTAGGAGGTGCTAAGTTTAGGTCACCTTTGGTGGTGGACAAAGCATATTCTTCTCCTATTAGCTGCCCCTCTATTCATTTTCTAGGTACCCACGTTGTCACCATCTATTTTATCATTCTTGTCTTTAAGTTTAAGAAAGCATATCCTAGCCCTCATTATTGACTTAACAAAGATCATCCAAATCAATTTCATTAAGTTAATAAAATAGCTTTCTCTGTTGGGACTAGAGCCCCACTTCTACCACATCAAGCTTCACAATTTAAACATGGTTGATTGTGTGTGCAAATATTGGGTTGCTTTCTAGCCTTTGAATATTGGGTGTCAATTATGTGCTCTCAAGTCAAGCATTTCATATGTCCTCATTGAATGTAAAACTAAAATCTAAAAAATAACTAATAACAGAGGGAGGATTTATCCAGAGCTATTATAAAATAAGTATTTCAAAATTTTGAAACCAAATTGCATGCTGCTAAATTTTTCTAATTGTAGATTTAATCACTGTAAAATAACTTTAAATCAGAATGCAAATTAATAAGCATGATTTTATAATTCAGTTTGCTAGAATTTCCTATAAATTCTCAATTTCTACGACTGCAGGTGAAACAGATTTTTTGAAAAAATATGGAATGGAACTAACAGAATCCTGTGTTGAACCCGTGGTAATTCATCATCCCAAAGGACACACAATACCAAGATTAGGTACTGATCATCTAAATATTTATCTATTTTATCTATTTGTATTCATGCTTGTACTTAGTTCTTAGTTAGGTAAATGTGTTTTATATTTTTCTAACTTTGTTAAAAAATGGTTTTAGTTTTACTATTTAATAAGTGTAGTTTAAGTTCTTGTATTTTATAAAATGTTGTTGCTTAAGTTCCTAGTTAGATGAAAATAAAATATAAGATTAAGGATGTAATGCATCACATTTCAGAAATATAAAGATTAAAATCATTATTTTAATATCCAAAGACCGAATATATTTTTAACCGAATTTCGAAGAAACTAAAGTATATTTCATATTTTATTCATTTGCTCAGAAAAAGTGGTGTTGTGTATGAGTTATTGGTATGAATAGTTTTTTGTTTTCCTTTACAGATGATAAGAGCTTGAAGACCATGATGGATTTTATCGAAAGAATTAAGAAAGACGTCTCAAAATAAGAGATGGGTTTATTAGACAAGGAGCCATCGCTTCAAACTGATTTTTGAAATAATTTTTCATTATAACATTAAGCAATAGCATTAGTACTTGTACTTTTATACAATTTTGTTACTGTTTTTAGAGGTTGTCACAGCATTCACTCCCTTCTTCCCATATCTTATTGTTTTTTGTTTATATAGTCAATTTTATTCTCGGTTGCTGAAATAAATCAAAATTATTACAAAATTTATTATTATTTTCTTCGTTTACCATCAATAATATAGTTAAAGATTGTGGTTCGGAAAGTTAAAAATGTTAAATAAAATAAAATAAAAATAATTCAGGAAGAAAAAACACCAAAGAATGATAAATAAGTATATTAAAGAAAGATAAACCAAAAAAAAATATCATTTTAAAATAAAAAATATCATTTTTTTTAATTTGAAAAAACTTTAAAAAACAAATAAAATGTTGTACATTTAAATATATTTAGAAGTAAAAAAATAATGTCTGTTTTTCAATTTTTTATTTTTTCCCATAAATTTAGTAGTATATATATATATATATATTAGCTAATTATCTTTATTCTTAATTTATTTTCTATTTTAAGTGCTCCATTCAATATTCTATAAATAATATTTAAAGAGAATAAAAATTGCTTATAATAAAATTAAAAATTATTTATTTTATAATTAATTTTAATAAAAAAATTAATTTAATAATATATTTTGATTTTAATAATTAGTAATAATGATCTATAAACAATATATAATACACATCTATTTTACACAATTTCTTATAATTTTATCCTATTAAATAACTACCTTTTTAAATTTAATAACTATTCATAATAAAAAATCACTTACCCAATAAAAAAATTACTTGAAACAAAATTAAAATTATTTCTTTTTATAATTACTTTTAGTGAAAATATTTTTACAATTTAATAATATATTTTTATTTAAATAATTATAATTCATGATGCCTTTATCTTCTCTTTAAATCAAAGTTAAAAATAATGTGCAAGAGACTCTTATTTATAGGAGAAAGTCTCTCAAATGAGAGTGTGACAAGTGTCACCACCTTATCGGTGCAAATCCTCTTCATTGAGGAGAAGACATGTGGAGTCTCATGCCTCCCTTGCCTAGATTTCTATTTGCACCCCTCATTTACTATTTTACACTCAACTCTTTACTTTGGCCCAAAATACAAACTCCAAAACTTCCTAACTACTCTACACATTTTTTACAAGGCTAAGAAGAAGAAAAAGACTTTACAATCTCTTCAATAAGTCTCGATCTTTATCTATTTTCTTAGCCGAAAGTTTCAAGGCTGGATGGTTTTCAATAATTGATTTTTGTTTCTTCCTTGACCAAGATTTGAGATATGGTTTAAGGAATTGAAAACTTTCACTAATGTTTTTCCTCTCCACACAATCTCTAGCGTAGTCTACGTTGCAAAACATTTCTAATTTGAAGCTAATATTTTTCTTGTAACTCAAACACAGATTAGTGGTTCCCACAAGATACCGAAAAATATGTTTAACAAATTAGTGGTTCCCACATTATGCATATTGTTAGACCTACTAGAAGTAAGATAGAGTAGAGATCCAATCATACCTCTGTAGATCATTTGATCTACTTTCTTACCATTTCCATCCTTGTTTATAATTTCAAATGTATGCATTTGTGTCTTCATAAGCTTTGTGTCTGGCGTGTTGAACTTCTTCAACAACTCCTTTATGTATTTTTGTTTATGTACTATACTTTCTTTCTCCCCATCATGCTCATTACAAATTCTCCCTACACCAACTTAGAAAAATCCTTATGTAATGATTCATTAGTAGCATCAAAGATAATATCATCTACACAAACTTGCAGTATCAAAAATTCTTTGTTGCGCTCATTCTTAAATAAGGTATTATTAACCTTTACTCTTTCAAAAGCATTTTTTAGAAGAAAACTGCTCAATATGTAATACCAAGCTTTAGGAGCTTGCTTAAGACCGTATAATGCTTTTTTATCACTAGTGCAAAAAGAAGAAAAGGGTACTCTTTATTTAGTGCGGCTTTTGCCCTACCCGCTTTCGTAAAAAACGCGGTGGCCTTTTTGAAATTATTTTGATTTACGAATGCGGCTATTTGTATAGTCGCACTTGTAAATAAAAAACGCTTGATTTACGAATACGGCTATTTGTATAGCCACACTTGTAAATCAAAGCGTTTTGATTCACGAATGTAGTTTTACCTTTAGCTGCATTCGTAAATCTTTTTTTACCCTGAATTTTGAAGCGTGCCACACACAATTTCATATTTTCTTTCTCGTCTTTGCTTTTGTTTCGCGTTTGCACTATAAGTTCATCTCCTTCTACTGCGTCTGCATTCCATTTATGCCAATGTAAGTTTCTTGAGCTCTCTTTCTTCCTCTTCATCTTCACAAATATATGCATAGATGTTTTTCGTTTTTCTTATATATGTTTTTTTCCTTGCATTGGTGGTCTCGAAGCACTATTTCATTGGCTGACATTTGTTGCTCCGTTGTTGCTTCCCTATCCGTCGCCGCCGCTGCTGGCGCTGCTATGCCACTCTTCATGTATAAATCTTTTTTGTTTTTCTTACATTGTTTGGTTTCTTGCATTGTTTAGTACTCTTTCATTGCCTTCGTGGGTTCTTGTGAGTTTTTTGGGTTTGCTCCGTCGCTACTTCCCTGTCTGCCACCACTTCCGTTCTCGCCGTCGTTGTTGGCGCTCTCGTGCCACTCTTCATCAACGTTGCCTTCACACAAGATTGGCGATGTTTTAAATTTTTTGAATTTTTTTTAATGTTTTGGCATATACAAGTGCGACTATAAGAAATACTCTGATGTGAATGTAACTACAAGAACACATGATTCTTGACATTCTTAGGAACAACTTGAGCTGGATTTGAAAGGCACTTTACTTTAGAATTGGATCAATGTTCTAAATTCAAGAACTCACCAAAACTAAGCACCAACCAAGACTCATATTGAAGTCCATGTATTGTCAAATTGAATCAAAACAAAAGGAAAGAAGAACAAGAATTAAAACTGGACAGAATTTAAATGATAGCTACTGAACCAAAACAGAATTAAGAACACAATGCTGGAAACACAAAAATAAACGGTAGAAAAAGAAGTAAACTCTAGGAATCAAAACTACCGAATGGAAAATTGAAGAAAAGGGAAGAAGAACACTTATAGAATAAGATGCTTGCTGGATTTTGAGAATTGGAAGAAGCCATTCACGCCACTTGGAACCTTGAACCAAGATAAGTGATGGAGTGCCACCACTTGAAGCTCACCATAGCTCACAAGATAAGGCAAAGAAGAGGAAGACTCAAAACTCACAAATTCTCTCCAAAATTGAGTATAGTCTCTCTACTATAAAATTCCAATCTGAATTGTACAAGCTAAGCACCTTTATTTATAGCCTAGAGGTGCTGAAAAATAGGTGGGAATTTTCAAATAAAACTCATTTGAAATTCCCACAAAAAACAAGTCACATGGGAGGTGTGACCTTTTTCTACTATGACACCTCCTAAAAACTACACCTACACCCCCCTACTAAGTCACATGGACAAAGTGACTCTCTCTAATACATTCACACCTATTTATTTAATATCCACACCTCCTACAAGAGTCATTCAAATGATGCTCTTTTATTTAATGCTTGGCCTTGCCCCTCATTGTTTGGACTTGGGCTTCTTGGGCTTGGGCCTTCTTGGGCTTGGGCTTGGGCTTTGGGCTTGGGCCTCATCTTTTGCAAAGACTAATAAGAAGAACTTTAAATGCTTTGGCCCTTGTCCATTTTGTCTATTGATAACATCTTTTTGATTCTCATCATACTCCCCAAGTTGGAGAGAATTCGTCCACGAATTCAGTACTCCTGCATAAAATAAAGTAAGTTTGCAATTAGATAAGAGAATACAAGAAGAAATAGGCAAACATGACTTAGTACGTTGAAATGTTGGGAGTTCAGAAAAAGATGTCCTATACATAGCCCATGTTGGAAAAGATTGTTTAGAAATGACATTATTTGTAAAACTAGAAGGTATGAAAAAATCATCCTTAACATTCTTCATCCAATATGGTGTATAAGTAGGAACCTTGGGTAATGAACAAGACAAAGAAGAAGGATACCTTGTAGGCGTAGCACGAGTCAACAAAATTAAATTAGTTGAGAAGGTATTATGACTCGGTTTATCATGTACTTCATTTGTTTTTTCATTTTCTCTTTTAGTTTCTTTGGGATTGGTCCTATATGCAGGGCTATTTGGTAAAGAAACCCCGAGCATGAAGTCTATTTGGTGTTCAATCCCTCTTAGAGGTGGTAAGCCTTTAGGAGGATCTTGAAACATATCTTCATATTCTTTTACCAAATTGTCCAAACATGTGGGACTATCCTTAGCCGACTGACATCCAATAGTCCTAGGAATAGCTAAAAAAATAGGCTTTTGAGTAACTATTACCTTTGTAACTTGTTCTGTGGACATGAGAAGGCTTCTCTTGGAATCTTTTATATCATTTTCTTTCTCTCTCTTTTCTCTCATTTTAACTTGGTCCTCATGAACTTCCTTTGGAGAGAGAGACTTAAGAATGACTTTGTGCCCATGGAAGTTAAAAGACATTTTGTTGGTAAAGCCATCATGAAAAACTTTTCTATCAAATTGCCAAGGCCTACCTAAAAGAATATGTGTGGCTTCCATTGGGACAACATCACACAAGACCTCATCTTTATATTTACCAATAGAAAATGTAATGAGGACTTGCTTGTTAACAACAATCTCACCTACCTCACTTAACCATTGTAATTTGTAGGGCTTGGCATGAGAGATGGTAGGTAATCCAAGTTTGTCTACCACTCTTGTGCTTGCCACATTTGCACAACTCCCCCCATCCACAATCAAAGAGCAAACTCTATCATTAATAAGACACCTTGAATGAAAAATATTTTCTCTTTGAGTTTCATCAAAAGGTTTTAACACTTGTCCAAGCATGCGTCTTATTACTAATAGGTCACCCTCATGTGGGTGTTCACTTTCACTCTCACTTGGGGATCTAGAAGGTGAGGAATGTCTAGAAGATTCGGACCCATGCTCACTACTATCTACCCCATCATGCATATACATAGTTCGTTTAGTAGGGCAATTAGAAGCAATATGTCCATAGCTTAAACATTTAAAACACTTCTTACTAGACGATTTTTGTGGTGATTTAGGCCTAGAATTAGAAGTGGAAGGCTTAGATTCTCTAAGTTTGAAAGTAGAGTCCTTAGAAGGGATATTTGAGAAAGAACTATTTTTATTTTTCCAAGAAGAGTGGTAGTAGTTATCCTTAGAAGAATTTTTGAAAGCATTTTTCCTTGCAAGTTGATTTTCAATTTTACTAGCAAGGTGAACCACATTTTCCAAAGAAGAATATTCTTGCAACTCTACCACGTCTTGAATGTCCCTTCGAAGGCCACTTACAAACCTAGCTATCTTAACTTCCTCACTCTCATCCATATTAACTCGAATTAAAAGCGTGTCTAGTTGTTTAAAGTAATCATCCACACTTAGCGTGCCTTGATGAAACCGTTGGAGTTTCAACAATAGGTCTTTCCTAAAGTGTGGGGGTACGAATCTAGCGTGTAAACAAGCTTTCAAATCGTTCCAAGAGACCACGGGCGGCCTCTTGTGTAGGTCAATGTCCATGAGGTATTGATGCCACCATTGCATGGCATAGTCCAAAAATTCTAAAGAAGCTAACTTAACCCTATGCTCATCCCTAACCCCATTTACATCAAAAATTTGGTCAACCTTAGCCTCCCATCCTAAGTATACATTGGGATCACTATCACCACTAAAACTATGAAGTTTTACATTAGGAGAACAAGGGCCAGCCACATGTTGGCGCCTCTCTTCATGGTGATGATGTCTTGGCCTTGGATTATCTTCATAATAACCATGGGAGTGCCTTGAAGAATGCCGACTAGGAGGAGGAGTTCTTTGCTCACGGTTTTGATGCATTTCCTCTCGGTTTAACTCCAAACTTTGGAGCCTTGCTTCCATCTTCCTTATCACCTCAAGATAGTGAGCATTGGATTGCTTGGCATTCTTTAAGTCCTCATAAAGGGCTGCCTTTTGTGGTGAGCACGGTTTGGAGGACTCTCCACTAGAGAAATGAGCCATGAGCAGAAAATACACAAAAACAGAAAACAAAACAGTGAAAGAAACTTGTTAAACAATTAAAAACAATGAGATATAGGTTGCTGGAAAAATGCCCAAGAAAGCACTCAAACCACTCCAAGAAAATATTCTGTCCTCATCCAAGCCTTGCTTGTGAAATGGAGTAGCTTCAAGTGAAATATGTTACAGCAAACCAACTTACTTAAGAACAAGTCTCCACACAACTTTTAAGAAGAACAAAAAGACAAGCAAGAAACTACAAGAACACATGATGTGAATGTAACTACAAGAACACATGATTCTTGACATTCTTAGGAACAACTTGAGCTGGATTTGAAAGGCACTTTACTTTAGAATTGGATCAATGTTCTAAATTCAAGAACTCACCAAAACTAAGCACCAACCAAGACTCATATTGAAGTCCATGTATTGTCAAATTGAATCAAAACAAAAGGAAAGAAGAACAAGAATTAAAACTGGACAGAATTTAAATGATAGCTACTGAACCAAAACAGAATTAAGAACACAATGCTGGAAACACAAAAATAAACGGTAGAAAAAGAAGTAAACTCTAGGAATCAAAACTACCGAATGGAAAATTGAAGAAAAGGGAAGAAGAACACTTATAGAATAAGATGCTTGCTGGATTTTGAGAATTGGAAGAAGCCATTCATGCCACTTGGAACCTTGAACCAAGATAAGTGATGGAGTGCCACCACTTGAAGCTCACCATAGCTCACAAGATAAGGCAAAGAAGAGGAAGACTCAAAACTCACAAATTCTCTCCAAAATTGAGTATAGTCTCTCTACTATAAAATTCCAATCTGAATTGTACAAGCTAAGCACCTTTATTTATAGCCTAGAGGTGCTGAAAAATAGGTGGGAATTTTCAAATAAAACTCATTTGAAATTCCCACCAAAAACAAGTCACATGGGAGGTGTGACCTTTTTCTACTATGACACCTCCTAAAAACTACACCTACACCCCCCTACTAAGTCACATGGACAAAGTGACTCTCTCTAATACATTCACACCTATTTATTTAATATCCACACCTCCTACAAGAGTCATTCAAATGATGCTCTTTTATTTAATGCTTGGCCTTGCCCCTCATTGTTTGGACTTGGGCTTCTTGGGCTTGGGCCTTCTTGGGCTTGGGCTTGGGCTTTGGGCTTGGGCCTCATCTTTTGCAAAGACTAATAAGAAGAACTTTAAATGCTTTGGCCCTTGTCCATTTTGTCTATTGATAACATCTTTTTGATTCTCATCATACTCGCACTTATAAATGGTATTTACAAGTACGACTATATAGCTGCACTCTTATCTCTTCGGTATACAAGTGTGTGCTGATCCAATGCGGCTATACAACCGTCCTTGTAAATTTAAAATAGTTGCACTCGTTTTGTCTTTCGGCACCAGTGTATGTTTAAAAACATGAGTTAGATTGGGTATATCTTCAAGGTTTTTTTTTTTTACATAAACTTCCTCTTTGATAAAACCATTTAGAAAAACATTTTTCACATCCATTTAATATAATTTTATGTTTTTGTAGGCAATAAAGACTAATAGTACTATTGTTTCCTCAAGACATGTAACTAGAGTAAAAATTTCAACAAAGTCTATACCTTATTGTTGATTGTAGCCATGTGCTACTGATCTAGCTTTATTTCTTACCACTTTACCTTCTTCTTCTAATTTTTTTCTAAAGACCTGTCTGTTATAATCACACTCTAATCAAATGGAAGAGGCATTAACACCCAAACATAATCGATTCAGGTCTTCTCCATGGTAAGAATCCAATCGTCATATGACAGTGCCTCTTTAATATTTTTGGGCTCAATCTGTGATATCATGGTCACTTCAACTTCAATACTAAAAGAAGGTTCGGTTCTTATGTCATGTCTTTCTCCTAGAAAATGCTTATGTGGGTGTGAGGGGACATATTTCCATTCCTTCTAAATTGTCTATCTAGAGTGAGATGATGCAAATGGTTCTTCATTTGATGCATCTTTTAAATATGTTACCTCGCTTTCATTTGATCCCCTTATTACATCTACAAATGGATCAACATCTTTTTTTCACACTTGGCTTAGTAATATGAAAATTTCCAAAGTCATCTTTAAGATAAGACAGTTTTCTATCAGTCTAAGAAACATTGTCAAACATGATCTTTGTTGTTTCCTTAACAAATAAGATGAGAATCTTATACTCTATACACCTTTGAATTTTATGAGTAACCTAGAAATGTTTCTTTATCAACCTTGGAGTCAAAATTTCCAATTTGATAATTCGTTTTTAGGATATAGCATATGCACCCAAAGGAATGAAAATAACTTATGTTGGATTTTCGATTTCCCCACAATTCAGAGGAAGATGTTTTATAAGATCAATCTTACCAATGTTATGTTTTGTACATAGCAAGTAGTGTTGACTGCCTTTGCCCAAAAGTGCTTACGTACATAATTTTAATAGAACATGGTCATGGTCATCTTTTGGAGAGTTCTATTATTTTGCTCCACAACCCCATTTTGCTAACGTATTCTCGGTGAAGATAAATTGTGGTGTATACCATTTGATTCCCATAACTTTTTGAAATTCACCATTTTTTAACTCAGTTTTATGGTCACTTCTTATGCTAGAGATATGGTAACCTTACTCACCTTATACTCGTTTGCAAAATATTTCAAAGTCATGGAATGACTCACTCTTTTGGGCTAAAAAGAAAACTCATGAATATATGGAATAATCATTGATGCTAACTAGATCATATCACTTGCACCCAGACTCAAGGTTCTCGTTGAGCCAAATAGATCCATATGCAACAATTTAAAAGGTCTAGAGGTGGATACACAATTTTTTTTAGTTTAAAAGATTTTTTTAATTGTTTCCCTTCTAATAAGCTTCATGAAGAAGGTGAGTTTTTCAGGAGAGGTTAGGAAGAGCTCAAACATGATTTTCTTTAAAAGTTTTGAAATATGTTTTATATTTAAATGTCCCAATTTTCTATGCCAAAGTCATGTCTTATCTTCTTTGGATACTAAGCAAGTGACCTTTTGTTAAATCCAAGAGATCAATATCAGAGATTGTACTTTTGTCTAGTTGAGAAGATTATATGTCTATTGGATGATGATACTAACCAGTTGTTCTTGTTAAAATATTTTTTTTATGTAAAGGTAGTAATAATTCTTTAAAGATATTTATTTTTATGTTTCTCCAAAGGTTTCTTCTTTATTAATCAAACATATATCTTTCATTTTGAATTATATTAGAGGCTTTTTTTTCCCTTAAATTGCCTTAGTGTTCATATTTTGAAAGATATTCCTAAACACAAATATCTAAAAAATACTGCTATGAAAAAAATTAAGATGCTTTTGCACAAATGGAAAGGTAGAATGCTAAGCATGATAGGAAGGACTCAATTAGTAAATTCTGTTATCAGTGGTATTGTTGGGTTTTCTTTCTAAACATATATATGACCAATTGTTATGCTTAGAGGAATTGAAAGATGAATTTGAAATTTTATTTAGACTGGGATTTTGCTTTAAGAGGTTTAGTCACTATTAAATGACATACTTTATGCACTCCCAAGGTTGAAAGTGGTCTTTGTATGATTAGTTTAAGTGAAAACAGTCATGCTTCATCTCTTAGATTATCTTGAGATTTTTTTTTACAGTTCTTTGAATTAGGTTGTTTTTTATGAGACATAAATTTATCACTCAAGATAATAAGATTCAAGCTAGAGATTCTTCTTCAACTATTTGGTATGGTATAAAACGTTTGCATATTGACACTCTAAAAAAAAGGATTAGAGGAAGTCGTATGAAGTGTCATACTAATATGAGAAATTAACCATGTATCACTCTCAACCACCATATACCGAATTCTAACTTGAGTGTCATAGTATCTTTTGTAGGTACGTCTAAATATCAATGGAAAACCAACGATCGCACAAAGATGTTTACCGACATTCAAAGAACCAAAGATCAAACTTAATTAGTAATCAGTGGAGGGGACCTTTCCGGTCCAAACAGAAACACCTTTGATTGTTTAAATTGAGATCGTTAAAATTGATAAATAAATCATGGATATAGAAAATGAAAAAAAAATATTAAGATATGTAAGCTTTTTTTAATTAGTTTTTAGTTTTTATTTAATTAGATAAAAACGTTATTTGGTAAGCAAGCTACTTTTACAATTTTTCTAGTAAAAATGTTACCTGAAATATGGTCTTTTAAAGTATAACTTTTAGTTTTTTTTTCTTTATTTATAAATTATTTATTAAATGTTTCCTTTTAATATTTTCTACCCAAGGTATGTTTTATTTTATATATACTTAAAAGATAAAATTCTATTATTTTAATATAATATAATTTTTTATATTTTTTATTACAGAAGATATCGAAAATAGTAGATAATAACTAGTTTTTTTTATATTTAATATTACATTATTTACTTAAATCGTTATTTTATTTGCAATGTTTATTTGACCATTTTTATATTAAACATAATAGTTTTTTATATGAACTTTTTTCTTACCATTATATTAATTGAAGTAGGAGATCTATTTAAAAGTATATTTTACTTTATTTTAAATTTGATTGATAAATTTTTTAAAATATAGCTTAAGAAGAATAGTAATATACATAATATAAAAAGTACATAAATAATTTTCAGCGAAATATATAATTAAAAGAGTTAATTTATAAATAAAGAATTACAAAAATTTAAAACTACCATATCTATTTCTACCATCTAACATTTTTCAGCTACTATAACATAATTTTATCAAACACATGATGATCTTACTTAATAACTTTAGATACAAACTTTCAATTACCACCCCCAATTAACTTACAACACGGGCATTTTGTTCCTATTCAAATTTCTTATAGACGTTAATCACCCATACAATATTTGCTTCTCAGAAAATCACACTGAAACTTTTTTAGAACGCCTCACAATCACAACCAAAAAACCAACCATGTGAAATTGTATTGCAATATTGAAAGACTGAGAATACTTCAGTACTAGTCTAGACAGATGAAATAATGTGATGTGAAATATTAAATGCAAGTGTGGCCCACTCAACAAATTCAAAGAGGTTAAAATGAAGATTTTTGTAGCCTTGCAATGGAGCCAATGTCTGGTTCAAGAAAAGAATAATGCAATGGAGCCAATGTCTGGTTCAAGAAAAAAATAATGCAATGGAAAAAATTACAATGCTGCTTGAATATATCTCCTCTCATACAAACCAATTACTTGATCAGCCACAGCCCACATAATGGCCTGTCCAGGTGGGATTCTCATCAGTCGAGGCACCAGACCTTTCCACAAGGCAAGAAGTCCTTCTTCGGCATATATTGTTCTAATAGCATGTGTCATACCCTTGTATTTCAGTTCACCCCCTTCTCGGCTTTGAGCCATCAACCTTGTTTTCACTACATCAAATGGACCAGTACAAATAGGACCTGCTGTGCCTGCAAGAAATCCAGAAATCATAGATTGCCATGGTTGGAGGACTTTCCCATCCCCTTCATGCTTCTTCCACAAAAGCACATCAAAAGCATTTTTGGCAGTAAACATGACAGATTGGTTTGTCCCATTACGCATCACAGTAGGAGCAACACCAGCCCAAAGACCCCGAAATCCTTCTTCTCTAATAATCATTCGAGCACAGTGAACAGGACCTTTATATTTCAAAAGCTCAGGGCTTAGACCTTTCTGCTGCTGCAATCTTATCTTTACAACCTGCCACAAGACATGATACGTACATGAACCTCTCCTTGGCAAAAACCAAACTACGCGCAGATGTTTGCTATGATAGGTATGTTATATTCTGAACAGCCACACTACTAGGCTACTAGTATAGTAATAACAAAACAGTATCATCCACTGCTGCAATCAATTTAGACAACTAGAAAGTAAGGAGCATCTGAACAAGATAAACATTGAGATAAATTTAGCAGTAATAATATAATCTGACAAGACTAGTTAAAGTAATTAGAAGACTTTATTTTATTTAATTTTTATGCATAAAGGTTTGGGGAGAGGGGCTGCCTTAATGCAAGGTCAGACTATGCTTCAAGGCATGAGAATTCAATCCAATTTCCTTTCTTCTATTCCTTGCTTTGGAGGTGTTCTCTATCCTCGAAATCAGAGAATATTATCATTCATATTAGAGATCTCACTTAAGCCCACAGTATATGCTTTTAACACTAATCAATGTAAGCACCTATATATAAGTTGTTTCTACAATCAAAGAGGAAATCGGATTAAATTGTTTTTATATAAATTATTATTTATGCAGTGTTATGGTGTGCATTTTTCCTGATTGTTTTTGCTTGATTATTAAGTATAGCACAAATGTAACATAATAGCAGTCTACAGTTACTCGAGTAATTACTGATTGCATATTAAACAAGATAAAAGGAGACCTCAAATGGTGTGACAATAACAATAGCCTCAAGCACTCCAGCACCAAAACCAGAAAAGAAGCGCCCATAACCACTAAGCTTGCCAGTCTCAGGGTCCTTAAACGCTGATTGAAGCACAGCATTTGAACCCATTCGAAGTGCATACTTCAAGGTCAAATGTGTGGCAAAAGGTGTCAATCCTTTCCACAAAGCCCGCACACCTTCTGTTTGTGAAATTGTGGTACCACAGTGCAATATTCCCTTGTAATTCCCTGACCTATCAAGCTGCAATCTGGTCTTGATGACATCAATGGGTTGCAGGCAAGAAGCCTCCATAATTCCTCCAAGTGAGCCAGAAATAGCCTTCATGTAGGGTGGGATTGATTTCCTTCGATGCAAGTTGCTCTTATCTTCTGCATCATCCTGTTTCATGATCGACACAGATTAATTTGTTCACCTACAACCTTCAGCGAGCTCAATTGGACATAGAAATAACCCAAAACGACGCTGGATTTGTCTCTACAACGCTCTTATGAAACAGTTTCACGGTTCAGTGATTCTCTCTTGGTTTTGCTCCACATTCCTCCCATTTTTCTTTACCTTCGTTTTCTCTTGTCGTTTCAAGGCCGGCACAAGTTCCAAAGTACAAGCTTTTTATTCGGATGTTTCTTATTGCACCTCCATATTTCTCCTTCCACTCCCATACATAATCCAAAAAGATTATTTTATTCTTAAAAAAAGCATTTTGAATGTATTTTTTCTATTTACACTTTCCATAGTGTAAAATTTAAAAAATAATTTCGACTTCTTAATCTACAATCTATAATGTATTTAAAAAAAATTCAAATTATAAAATTTGAGTATTTTCATATCCAAAAATATCTTCTAAATTTCATAATTCAGAATATTTGTTTTTAAAAAAACACATTTAGATTATAGAATTTAAAAGGTATTTAAAATATATAAATATTTTTTAAATTTTATAATCCAAAGTTTTTCCAAATCACCAATTCTAAAATAAAAAAATATTAATAAAATAAAAAATACTTTTAATATTTTACTAAATATGAAGGTGCCACAAGAAACTAACGGAGGTGTAGGAAAGAACATTGTTTACTCCACTGTTACTATATTGGACTGTTGGTCGTCTATTTATGTCCAACAACTTTTTTTAAAGCATAATATATCATATAATCAACTAAAATAATAATATTAAAATTTTAAAAAATAAATAATATGATAAAATAATAATAATAATATTTACATTAAAAATATAATTTTATATAACATCATATACTATTAAATTGTTATGTCATTTATAAACATTTTAATATTTTTTATCTGAAGGAAACTCTTAAAAATCTCCCATGCCACTATTTTAATAAAAAAGTAGCAGAAAAAATACCGAACAAAACTTAAAGACATTGATAATGACCTGGCATTTAATAATCTCTCGTGCTGACAATGTATTCCAAAAGATTCCTAATATGTTTCCAATCATTTTAAAAACTACATGGCCCCAAATTACGTGTGGACAAAAATAAATTAAACTATACTAAATTGATATTGAAGTGCATTAAATTAATACACAAAAATTGATCTGTTTTATATAAAAATTAAATTGAACCTATGCAATAGTTCAATTTAAAAAATTAAATTATTCGTTTTAATAATTTAATGCATTGTCCTTTTCTAGACTTGTTGGATGATTTAATGTTCTTAGTTTAAAACAATACATTTATGGAGAGTTCGTAATAGAAGAAGACTGATAAGTGTTTAATTTATCATTTATTTTAAAAATAAATATTGTATGACTATACAAATGGCACTAATTAAATTATTATAATTACAACTTTACATTTAAGTCTAATTTTAAAAGAATAGATTTTATGTTTAGACGATTTTTTTTTAAAGTAGTTTATTTAAATGTTTTGTTTATTTAGAATAACAAGAAAACAAACCATTATTCACAACAACAAAAATTTAATTTTAACTGAGGTTTTTTTTACTAGAGGTTTAATAATCTCCGGTAAATTATGTACATACCAGGGGTTTTTTTAACCTCTGATAAGTCTCGAGGGTTTTTTAATAAACCGTTGGAGAGTTTTTGATTTTTCATTATGGAGATTCGTCTTATATCTGCAAGTTTTAAAGCTCTGTTAAAATTGACACGAAATAAAGGGTTAAAGAGTAAAAGTGTGGTGTGAAGAGTGTGTGTTCTTTGCGCACCGCATCAACAACAATTTATCAAGCTGCAATTGGACATTAGAAAAAACCCAAAACGACGCTCGATTTTTCTGTTTCTATGTCACGATTCATGCACAACGCACTTATGGAACAGTTTCATGCTTCAGTGCTTCTCTCTTGCTTTTTGTACTGGTATGGATCAGACCGAGCTGATCGAGATTCGGTCTCCCTAATCGAGAGGACTGAGATCCCATGGATGACCTAGCCGACCAACACACTTAACCATTAACACTCAAATTAAGGTCAGTGAAGCTAAACTACCATTAAGAATTAGGTAATGCAATCATAAGTGTGATTCATTCTACCAATCGGATCCAATAAGGTAAGTCCATTAAAATAATATAAATAGCGCATATTTCAAAAAGAAAAATACGTCATTCATTATTACTGTACACACCGAGTGCCGAATATCTTTTTCACTAACTTTAGCGTCGGAGTGCCTTCTGCAGATACCTCCCCCATTTGACATTCACTCGATACTGAGAGTCGAAAGAATAGCACGAAGACCAGAAGAATCACAAAGAAGCCTTAACAACCTGCCTGAAGGAAGGAGAAAGATGAAGCCTTTAATAGTTCTCTAAGTCACATCTCCCTAACAGGAACACTTTTGTTTTTTTATTTTGCTCCACATTCCTCCCATTTTCCTTTCTCTTCTTTTTCTCTTGTCGTTTCAAGGCCGGCACAAGCTCCAAAGTAGAAGCTTAGCTTGGATCATACTAGGGTTTTAGCTTCTTTTCTTCACCTGTTTCTTATTGCACCTCCATAGTTTCTCTTACCACCTCCATAGATTGGGCGAAAAAACCATTTTATTCTTAATAAAATTATTCCAAATTTTATAATTTTGAAATGTACATATTATTTTTAGCTTTCTGGTCCTACATACAAACATGGATAAGCCCATAGTTGCATTTTTTTAATTAAAATAAATATATGGTTTTGTTAGGATGGGATGGCTCGTGAATACTAGGGGTGAATCAACCCTCTCCTTAGCTCTTTTTGCTGGGCTATGCAAAACAAGATCCGTGACAAATATTTTGAAATATAAGAAACAAAAACTACTTTTAAATAAAAGTTTTTATAATTTTTTATCATTTGAAACTGAAACAGGATATCTCAAACTGAAAGTGAATAAAAACTATCGATTAACAAAGTCTCTTAAGGCATCAAGAAATACAGCGTAACTGAAATCAAAATTATTTGCCTTATAATGGGTAACTGAAATACATTCGTAAAAATAGCATTAAATATGTTTCAATTTTTCCGTGAAATTAGATTTCGCCTCTCACGAAAATTATAGAATAATTGTTTTTCCTTCCACTTTCTAATTGTAGAATAATTGTTTTTCATTCCACTTTCTAATGTAATGGAAAAGGTTATTATAAGGAGATATTCTCCAATCCATACAACTCACTTATCATACATTCACTTTGTGAAAATTTGAGAAAGTGTGCGGATTTGAGATGATGTATAAGGTTATTTGGATTAAGATACATTGAAATTGATTTATGGTGATGATTTATTAAAATTTGTGAATAATATCATAATTGAATAAGAATTTTAGTTTTTTTAAAAGTTGTAAAATGTAAATTTATAAATTTACTTTTGTATTTTAAAATATTTAAATAATGAAATATGAATATTTTTTTAGATTTGAGTTTCAATTAAAAAATAAAATGATAACATTCAAAATTGTAATAATTTTTAGATGGAAAATTATGAATATATGGTAAAAATTGAATATTGTTACATTGAAATAAATTATTGAAATATTCACAATTTTAAAAAATAATTTTGCATTAAATTTAAATAATATTAATAATTTTATAGTAATTTATGACAATAATAATAATTATTTTATACATTTTTCATTATATATAAATATATGTTTTTTTTTATATTATAATTTTATTTTATTATTATGTAATGTATAATTTTATTTATATTCTTTTAACATTTTTTATTTTTTTTCTTTTATTATATTATATTATATAATGGAGTATATTGTATATATATAATAAGATTAATAATAATAATAATAATTAACTCCTGAGGACATTGTCGTCGGACATGGTTTTCCACTAGCCAAAAAGTATATTTTGATATTTAATGTCTCATGTATGCAAATTTTTTTATATTTAATGGTGCCGGACATAATCCATACACGATTATCCAATTTTTTGTTCCTTAAAACTAACACTCTTAGAAAGTTATGTATCAAATTAATTTTTAACATTACATAACTTACTACCCAATATATAAACAATAAATTTTTTAAAAAAATGACGTGGCAGAAGTCGTGCCAAGTTGGCACAACTTCAGTATGACTGGGCAGAAGTCGTGCCAAGTTGGCATGACTTCAGTATGACATGACAGAGTCGTGTCAAATTGGAACGATTTGTGCATATGAAGTCGTGCCAATTCAGTCGTGTCAAATTGGAACGATTTGTGCATATGAAGTTGTGCCGAATTGGCACGACTTGCCTAAATTTGTAATTTTTTTAAACGAACCCCATTTTGGTAAAAAGCAAAAAAAAAAACCCATCATGGTCAAAAACCCCAATTATGGCTTCATACTAACTTTCCTGGAAATTGATTTTGCAAATTAACAACTACACACAACATAATCGATCCTCCCTTAACTACGAGCTCTAACAAAATCAATTCTCCCTTCATTATAAGGGCTACCAGAATCGATTCTCCTCTCATGTAGTGCCTCAGTGTCTCAGAGGACAGTTTGTTAAGGTTAAGGGTATCACGGTAAATTTGTATAATTATACATGGACATCATAGTTGATTAGTGCATATGAGTGAAGAACAAAAAAAAAACAATTTATCTTCACTTGCTCGTCCATCTGCACGCTCACCTTCAAATCACTTGATCCAAACATGTTTTTCACCTGCTTGTCAATTCCCTATGTTTTCCAGTTGTTCATTCTTTCTTGCACCCTTTTCAAATGGAATTTAATTACTTTTAACATTTCTTCCCTCTTTGCAAGACTCCTATCTACCTGTTCAATATTAGATTCCCCAAAAAAATATGGCAGATGTATACGGGGAACTTGTCCATACATAATTTTGTATGTTGTAGCCTTGGTAGTAGTGTGATATATTGTATTATACCACCACTTGACCAGGGGTAGCCATTTCACCCAATTTTGTGGTAATTCAGCACATATACACCTCAAGTAAGCCCCAAGACACCGACTCACAACTTTCGTCTGTCCATCAGCTTGTGGATAGTAACTTCTAGACAACTGGATCTAAACCCCTTGCACAACCATAAGTTCTTCTCAAAATTGGCTCACAAACACATAATCTCTGTCACTGGTCATAGTATTTGGGAACCCATACAATTTAAACACATTGTCTAAAAGAGATTGAGCTACTTTTTTTTTCTCAATAAGGGTGAGATAGAGCCATAAAGTGAGCAACCTTGTGCAGTTTGTCCACAACCACAAAAATCACTTGTTTTCCATAGGAATTAGGCAATTCTTCAATCAAATCCATAATAATATGCTGCCAAATTGTTAATCAAAATGTGCACTGATTTTTTCTGGTAATATCTCGTAATTTGCATGGTTTGAAATATTGTTACCCCTGTTAATGCATTAATAGTGATTTATGGTTCAACCGACTGTGTCTATTCCCCATCGTTGCATGTAGTTTCCTCAACGGTAATGTCGTCGTCGTCCATCTCCATTACATGAATCTACAATTTCTTACGAACCAAACTATGTTCCATGGAATACAGCTCATCACAAAAATAGCATAGTCCTTTTACTCTCCTCTCAGACATGTACGCAAATGTAAGGTTTCTCTGGGATTTTGCTTGATATACAAAATTGGTTGAGACCCCATTGAAGACGTCGATGCAAGACCCAATAATCCTCTTTGATTCATGTTAGAACTTAAGACGGGAGTAGAAGCCTCATACATCCTTGCAAGAGAAAAGGCCCGACTTACAGTTGTAGGCTAAAACATTTTGACCATCATTTGCATATCTTTCTTGAGGATGCCAAGAAAACAACTCAAAACATAGTCATCTAAAAGATTCAATCTTGTAATAATTGAATCAAATTCTTCATGATACTCATTAACTAAATGCCTTTGCCTCAGTCTCATTAACTAATGTGAGTTGATTTTAGATTTATCCATTTTAAGAGTGACTTTTTGTTTATAATTTGGATTTTGGCAAATATAAGGTGAGACTTAGAGAAGATCCCCACTGGACATGAACATAACCAAGTGGTTAAGTAAGTGTGAAGGTTCACTTCCAGAGGAAAAGGGAAAACACATTATATGGTGAAGATGATGCATATTGCAGAATTGAAAGACATAAAAGAAACAAATATGATGAAGGAAGTTGAATTGAAATTGGAAGAACAAAATAAGAACATAAACACAAAGAACAAAGGTGTAATGGAAAATGGAAGAAGAGATGAAGGAAAGAAAGCTTATGGTGGTGGACAAGAGAAGAACACGCCACTTAGAGTGTGGATTCTCCAAGATAAGTGTGGAGGGCTACTACTTGAAGAGTTCTAAACTCTCACAAGATAAGACCTAAGCTAAGAGAACACAAGTCTCACACAAATTGTGCAGAGTTTTCCTTCTATATCAAAATTCATGGAGTAAGACACCCTATTTATAGAAGATGATGCCTTGGTAAACAAGAAACAAGGGTAGGATGGGAAACACAAAAAGAGGGGGCAGCCTTAGGGTTTGACTAAGTCAAAACCACACCCTAGGCTTGTCCTTATAGAAACTAGGTCAAATTTCATTCCTAAAGGGTTAGGCACAAGGTAAAATGATAACTACACCCCATATTATGCTATAGACACCTATTCTAGCCTATATGGCTATTTCGGACCCCCGTAGTAAGCACAATTTATTTACATAACTTTTCTCTTGTGGAAAATACCAGAAGGAAGAACTTCTGATTTTCTGGTTTATAGCTTCCTCTTCTTCCGTTGATGCTTTCTCGATTGGTGGGGCCCGACTTTGTATACTGAGATGACTGACATTTTTTTAAAGTGTTTGATGTGTCCTTAGTCATCTTTTGGTTGCTTTGGTTTGTATAATTAACTCTGCCATAGGATCATCACATATATTTCCAAATCACTCCATCAATCTTTTAGTAAAATCAGACCATGACAATAACCAGTTTCACTTTTTAATTTCATTTGGACTATTATCGATCAAAGAAATAAATTTTGCATCTTCGAGGAATGACGTTGTTTTCATTAAATAAAGGAAATTCGATTCTAGCATAGGAAGTATCGTACACGTATGAAAAAAGAAAAATGACTTCTTGTTTGCGCAATTATCTCTCATGCTAGGTTGAGACTTTTATCATCAGTATTTTGTTTCACAAAATCTTGGATTGTTTTTTCAAAGAAGTAGCTAATTCTATAAACCGAGAGAATCCATACATGTTGACAAACATTCTTCTATGTCTTTCATGACTTGAGCAGAACGTGTAGCATAAAACCAAAAAATAGTTTAGGGTTCCTTCTTAAAGGCATCGAAGATCACTGCTGAAAGAGGAAAACAGGGAAGGACAAATAAATGTAGAAGGAAGTGTGATATGTTATTGCTCATTATTTCTCAAATACAATATGTCTATTTATATAGGTAATGAACCGGTGACTAATGAAGCGGTGAGTAATGAAATAATGAGCGGTAAATCACATAATTTCTAATAACAACTCTATATGTAACAGGGGCATGTAAGGGTGAGACATATTATGTTTTTAAAAAATTTATTATGAATTTGTTGGTGTTAGTTAGCTTGTGTATAAATCTTTTCTATCAATAAGTCGGTTCTTGGGTTTAACACGTTTGTCTTGTTTTAAGAAATACTAGTATCTTGATTCTTTGTCACAATTTGAGGAAGGTATCTTATGTTTATGAAGGAAAGGGAAGCGATTCTGGAAGACCTATGCTGTAAGAATAGAAACAGGGCTCTTTCGGAAGGTGAATTTGCAAGTAATGAGAAGAACAGAAGAATATTGGAGTTGTTATTAATTATATATTTTACTGCAATACAGTGATGTAACTGTACTTAACTATGGAAGTATCATGCGGTCTCTGTGAAGAAGAAATTTTCATGGGTTGATGACGCTCTGCTTTGCTGCTATACTATGCAGCAAGCAATCACATCAACAGGGGAATGATTGTGTTACACACAACACTAAAGTCTCTAGTTTAAGATTTTTGGCTCGGATATGGAGGTGCTATCAAGCTTGGCTAACGTCTGTTTCTAGGTGAATAATTCTTTTGGTTTCTTTGTTGTGAATGAAGACGTTTTGGTTACTGCTATTGCAATAACAATGCCAGAGAAAAGTTCTACTTTTGGGTTTTCTATAATGCAGCAAAGCAATTTCAAATCTGAATTGTGCATTTCATCTTTTTTATGTTTTTTATGGTTGTCACTCTAGCTCTGTGGAGTCTTTTAATCTCGTTGTGGATTTCTGTTGTTTAATGGGTTTGTATTTTAGATATAGATTAATATTTTACTTAATAGGTTGGAATATATTAAAGTTAAAAGTATTTTTTGTTTTATTTTATTAATTTTTAGTTCAAAAATATTTTTATTAAGTAATTTATTAATTATTTAAAAGTATTAAATTAAAATATTTGATTTGTTATGAAAATAATTTATGAGAAAATCCGTAAAAAATTATTTGTATGTTTATTAAGGAATATATCAATTATTTGTTATATGGTATTATTAGTCATTATATACATAAATTAGTTATTAAGAAAATTATATATCACTTATTATACAATTAATTATTATGTGACATTAATTAATTGATTCAATAGACATAATTAGGTTTTATATTTATTTATTGTAGTTACAATTTTGTTTATATATATATATATATATATATATATATATATATATATATATATATTACACTCCTTCGATGAGAATCGATTTAATTTGAAACCAATCTCTTTATTCTTGTCATGGTATCAAAGCACGATTTTGGTGCTCTTGATTATCAAAATTTTCATACTTTCTACAAACACTCATACTGTCATGGACGATTCAAAGGGTTCTGGATCGGATATCAAAACCATTGATCCTCACACTCATTTTATATTCATCATTTAGATCAACCAGGGCATGTTTTGGTTCCTATCAAATTAAATGGCATCAACTATCAATCATGCAGCAAAAAAAATGTCAATTTTGTCGACGACACAATTAAAGAACATACAAAAACACATTATAAAATTGATTGTCACATAGTTCGAGAAAAACTTCAAACAGATGAGATCCATCTTTCTACAAAAATGCAATTGACAAACATTTTTACAAAAGCGTCTGACAGAGATCAATTTGAATTTTTATGAGCAAGTTCAAAATTCTTGATTTGCACTCTCCAACCTAAAGAGAGTATTAAAGAATATATCGTTATTATATAATATTATTAGTCATTGTATGACTTAATTAGTTATTAAGAAAATTATATATCAATTATTATATGATATAATTAATTATTATGTGACATTAATTAGTTGATTAAATAAACATAATTAAGTTTTATATTATATTATATTATATATATATATATTCATTCGAAGCTAATATCTTTATTCTTCTTGTCAATATTATCTTACAATTTGTTAAAATATTATTAAATTTGTCCTACTAATTTATATCTTCAAGAAAATCTGCAGGAAATAATTTAAAATTCCTACAACTTTCTTATAGGTTTTTATTCGCAGTAAAGTTTGCAGGCTTTTGTTGTAAATAAATTTTCGTAAAATAAAACTGTAACAATTTTCTATAGATAATTTTGCGCAGAAGTGGATAATTTTCTACAGAAAAATTCAAAAAAAATAAGTGATTTTAAAGTAGTGTCACTGTAGAAAATGAATGAGCCTAAGATTAAGGTGTAGTTGATTCTTTTTAAGTACTTTTTCTTTATTTTATTAGTTGACCGTCTACATACGTTTACACTTATATTTCATTTATATTTAAATTTATAATTGAAGAATAATTTTGCTTAACCTGGCTTAGTGGGTAAAGAGAATAATTTGTGTTAATTAGTTGAATTTGACGCATATTTTAAATTAATTTAAATAGATTAAGCATTAAAAAATAAAAATAATTATTTTTTTAAAAACTTAACATAAATGAAATTGAGTTCAAACTCTAGATATATTTTTTATAATATATAAAATCCAACAATGTATATGTTTTTTAATACAACAATATTATTTTTTAGTTTCTTTTAAATTATAATTATTAATTTTAATAGGGAACATCATCTTGTCTAAAAGTGACAGGCTTATTCCTCTTACTTGAAATAAAAAAAAAAATACCATCCTTCTTTTATAAATAGACAACCATTATCATTTCATCTCAATTAATTTTTAATATTTCTTCTTTCGTAAATAGTTTCTATATTAAATTTAGTTAAAATAGTAAAAGAAATTTCAATCATTTATTTATTTTAAATACCATTCATTTATTAGTTTTGCTTTTATAATTTACTTTTCCAAAATTAAAAATAATAAAATTTAAAATTAGAAAATATCGAATTAAGCACTTTTTTGTTCTTTATTAATTACCCTTTTCTAAATTCTTTTTGTCCTTATATTTTAATATGTGGAGAAATGAATTGTAAAAGAAATTCTTTTTGAAAAAATGAGTAAGTAACTCTAACTAGATAGAAATAAATCCCTGTTGTTTTCTTATATTTTCCTACTTTTTTATTCTTACAAGTATTTTTCTTATAAGAAAATAGTTATACTCGTGTTCAGAAATATACACTGTTAGCCTGAGTGGAATTTGAACAAAATTCCTTTACTAAAGTCTTGTATTAGAACTTTGTGATGAAGAAAAATGTAAAAGGAAGAACACTCTAGGAACAGTGGTGTGTAAGATTTTTCAATGAAAAAAAGTAATGGATAAAATTAATAAGCATGTGTACCTGTATTTAGCATACCATTTTTCACATCTTTGTACATTCTACTTACACTTGATTTCGGGCTTTCGGACCTTTCTCTTTTGAGAATGAGGAAATTGAGATCCACAAGGAATCAGGAAGTGCAGCAGTAAGTGAAGACACTGTAAACGTGCAAGTCTCAGAAATCAATGAATCATTTGATATCACGAATGAATCATCATAGCTTCAATTAGTCAACCTGAAATCTATTCACTTCGGAAGTGGCAAGTACACAAACATTTTCATTCATTATCTCAAAGGGGTGTCATGTAAACGATAGTAATAATGATGTGAATGAACAAAGAACCTTGCCTCTTTCAGTTTCTCCCCGTCAGAGTGATGTGCATGTTTCTATGATAGTGATTAATGCCTAATTGACATGGTTCAAGTGTTATCACTGAACAAGAGATAGTGAAATATGTGTTATATCTAGCTAGTATAGTTCTGGCGGCTACTCAATGTCAAAACAATTAGTCAATAAATAGTTTTATTTGGTATCATTAGCTGTAATGAAATCAAGCAAGCAATAGCCTTAGTTTTATTCTCTTTGCATGCATTTGTTGCCGTATTCAACATCTCCTTTGGGTTGTTGACCAAGTTGTAGCCACTCATATCCTAAACATTTTCTGTGCCATAGCAGTATTCTGATATTGCTGAACGAGAGCCACCAGTTGGTATACTTATGTTCTTATCGTAAATTTCCCTTCTAAAGAAAGACAGATATTTTAAGATTCTCTGACTAATGGTTTAAAGCAATACCGGGTTTGATTCTTCAAAAGGTGGCGTTTATTTGAACTAGAGATAATAGTATACTATTCTTTTATTGTTACTATTACTGAAGATTTTATCATTTTACCGATTAAGAGTGTTGTTGTTGTTGAATTTGAGCATCTGAAAACTGAGGGAGGATGTGCATCATAGTTTTTGTTTGCATATGATGTGTCCTAGGTATCACCTGTATATTCATAGATTTCTAGGGCACTTCAAATATGATGATGGAAATATGGAATGATTAATGGTGAACATGCACTTCTTAATCAGAATGAGGCCCATTTCTTTTTCATTGATTTTCTTACTTGGGGGAGGGTCTATGTATGCTTGAAAAGTTTGTATGGTTATTGTGTGGAGTTTTGTCGGTATTATTTGTAGTATTAGTTAGGTTAAGATCCATCATGACCAAATGGGGCTCCACCATGAATTTAGAAACCAGCAAATTTCATTTCTTTTGAGGTTTCATCTCCTCCTTCTTGACCATGTTGAAGCTGAAACGTGACAGTCATAAATGGTAGCTGCTTTATCAGAGAGGCCAATTTTATTCAAGAGCTGAAGTGACCCCTGACCTGACGACACCACTTTCTTTTTTGAAAGTTAGGTTTGGGCTTCACCTATTTGTTGATTTAGAATGAGTTCCAAATGCATAGGGTATCATAGTTCCATGTGACTTTTGGAAGATATACCAAGTAGTTGAGATGGGACAGAGTTAAGTTGCAGAGATAATTCTAATGGATACTAACACAGAAATTGTTGTGAACTAAATTTCTAATTGAGTACCCCTCCACATTGGTCAGAGATAATGAATCATGTAAGTGATTTTAGTTGGTAACTTCACTCAATACTTATTTACAAATTATTTATTTTTTTTATCCTTAATATAACTGAATATAACAAAAGGATTTTAATGAATTGTGCTTTTAAAGTTAAAGTCTGAAATAAAAACTTTATAAAATTAGAAAAAGGTTTTGTGAACTCCGAAAATGGAGCAACATAAAGCCTCTTTTAGTTTTTGTATGCCAACATCAAGCTTTGAAGTTAGTCCCGAAAAAAGGTTAATAGTATGGTTTATTGTTGTGTTTTACTATTGGTGAGTCTACTGTATATATTAGGATGACTTTGATTTAGCAAGACATATTGGGGTTACTTGCAAAGAATTTAAAGAGTATGTTTTGATAGGTGAGTTTTCTTGGAACTGAAATTTTCTAATAAAAGACACACATACAGAGTCGTTAAATAATGTGTTAACTTTTAGTATCTTTGTGTGTGTTTCTCTATTAATGTAAATTTTACCAAAGGAGAGCAATATATACTCTGTTTACAAGTTTCTATGTAATAATTATAGAATGAGACTAAAAACTCGGTCTAGAATTTAGGAGTGTGAAAAATAAAATAAGAAGTGGGGAAGATAAGAATAATTATATATGCTATTGCAAAAGGTTTTGATACTTTGATGTTTAGAAACTGATATATTAATACTAAAAGGAATGGCGTTTACTATGTTAAGACCGAAGTAGAAGTTTCCTCGGTTGAAATGCTTTCTTTTTGCCTGTTCTTCAAATAATGAAACCATGGAAAGTGTATGCCCTTTTTAGAGTTGAATGAGAATTGTAGTTCTAAGTTCATGAAACTTTAGTTTTTGATATCCCACGAGTGGTCGAAGCTGTTTGATCCTGTTAATGAGTTCATTGATTTACAGCCATTGGGGCATTACAAGTTCATAGTTCCACTTGAAGAAGAATGACACAAAAATGATGTCAACATGGAAGCAAAGACTGAGATAAACCATCTATTATGATGATCCATCTGTCAATTTTGTACAAGTGGCCCCTCCACATTCATCAAAATAAGGAGCCCTAATGGCAGTCTTAAGGCTAAGGATGTGTTTACTTTTTGAGTGTGCATGTACTATAAATGTAATGTGGAGGAAATGGATGAGTGTTCTCAAGGAATGGAAAAGATTGATATTTGTAAAAACCAAAAAGTATTGTTGCGCATTGCACAAACGCTCATCTCCCAAAGTTTTCAAATCATGTTTAGGAATAGACAAAGATACTGAGGTAGGGGATGATGCTACTTTCACTCTTTTGAAAACTTTTTCTTCAATGGCTATCTGTAATATGATTAAACTTTTGAGCAACTTATCTAAAGAGATTCCGACAATATGACTTGACTAGTGTATTATGGGTGATTTATGGACAAGAGCCATTTAATATTCTAGTGCATGTCTCATCCCTTCAATGGTCCACATATGTTCATATGTGATGGCAGGATCAATAGGGGCATTGTTACACACCATGGATTTCAGCTAAAAGCAAAAATGATACTCTAAATCTAAGAGAGACCCTCCTAAGTCCTAATGACGTGTTCACTCTCCAATTGGACAGTTTTTATATGGTGGTGTAAACTTCAAAGGGCAAAATCAAGTCTTGTAAAAATGTTAAAGCAAGCAGAGGGGTTTCGATTGATGATTTGATTTCAGCTGGTTGTGATTTGAGAGCACATCTTATGAACTGAAGATTAACTTGCTCCTGATCAGATCCCTAAATGGGCCCAAACCCATATCACAGAAATCCCAAAGGGCCATTTGCTACAAGAACAAGACCATCCCTGATAACAGATACAACAGATACAAACAAGATACATCAGTGTCAATCTCATCCTGCAGACAACAACGACAGTGAGGCACACCCACACAATGGGTACAAACCCAACAAACTTTGGTATACTGATACTCTTGGCTGATGTCTACACAATGTGTATTCTACAAATATCCATCTACTCACCTCTAAGGAGATCAAAGTAAGAGAAGAGGAAAACAGCGTTTGAGAAGGTATTCAATTGCAACTTTGAGTAGGACCATGTACCAATTTAGTACGTGTTTGTATTTTCTTAAATGTCAAATCCACCAGATCGATCCATGTGTTCTCACTGAACAGGTGGATACCATGCTCAACACTCGTAACTTTTAAGATTAATCGAGATGGAACCATGAAAACGGACATGATTTCTGTGAACAGACTACAGAGGAGATTGTATTCATTTGTTATCAAAAGAATCGGAAAATGTTATAGTGCTTAGAAAGTCAGCATTTGGCGTCACTGGATAAAACTTTGTGCTTGCTTGCACACATACTGGGGCAGTGTTATCATAATATAAATTATTTATAAAGCGGTCTGCCTAGTTTCCTCTAAAGTTGCCATCCTGACATGGTCCAATACACATACAAAAATGTGAAACAGGTTCAGTTGGGACTAAGTGAAGATCAATCCTGGAAATAGTGCTTGGAAAGAAAAATTATTTAATTTGAGATAAGATAATTACATAGTGAAGTAGGTTAATCCAGTGGTATAGCACACTGAGGACAGCATTCTTTAGTGGTTGACCTCGTGCTTAGATCAGCTACGAAATGTGCTTAACAGACAAAAGTTGTAAAAACCAAAAACCCTTTATAGGCTTCACCGACCTTGATAATTTTTCCTTCCCCCACCAAGGCACCAACACCACCCACTGCCACTACCAACTAGTTGTTGGCTTCCTTGTTTGTTGTTTTGTATGTTAGATTCTGCATTCTGGCTCTCCACCATTATTTTTATCAACCTCGATATCATTATTGATAAATGCATGATTATCTAATATCTTAATGTGCACAAAGGCATTAATGTATCCAAACCCCAAAACCGTACACGTGGCCCACACAACCAAAAAATCAGGTGGGTGGGCCAGACCCTAGATTGGTCTTCACCAACCAGCCCAAAGAATCAACTTTTTAGAACTGCAACTCAATATAATTATTGTAAGTTATTATCAGAGCGTATGTGTGCTTAGTAAACAGTATAATGCATGTGACAACCTGATCGGGTTCGGGATGTGTGTTGTTGATACTTGTTTATTCACGACCATGCAATTTGATGAAAAATTATTTTAAAAAGCGATGGAGTTGATCTGAGGGGTGGCCAGTAGGTAAGATAGGACCATCACAGTGGTCATTCCAACGTATCCGACGGCTATAATTGAAACTAGTGTGACAGTGGAGGGGAATCAATCTCCTTGTGGAAGGTCATTATCAATTTGTTTTCTCTTATTTTGTTTTTCTTTTCTTCTAGGGGACAGTGATGGCTACTTGTAAAGAAGAACGAAAGGCAAACAGAAAAAGGATATGGTTAAAAGGCAAAGACAGCTATTGTATGGTAATGACCATCCAGGGGGCTATTCCCACCATGAGCAATAATATGGATAAGCCAAAGCCATGTTATGAGAAGGGAGTGACCGTTTATTTGTTTCCGTTCAGTGTTCCCTGCACAACCCTCTTATCCTCTCACCAAAGCAATGAGTCAGGGACAAGGAAAGAGAACGGAAAATAGCCAATTGAAAGGGGGCCAGTGGCAAGGAGAGACCATTGCGTTCACTCCACTAGCTGCAGTGGCAAATGGATAGAAAAAAAGAAGAGAGCCAAAGGTTTGCTTCACATCACTTAGTTGCATAGTCAGATCCCACTTTGATGTTATGTTTACTTTTACCACTCTGCCTCATGCCAGATTGAATACCAACAAGAGAGGGAGATGGATTTCTCACCTAATAATGAGAGAGAGAAGAGATAGTCCGTTAGTGGACTTGGCCGCTTTATAACGCAAACGCTGGAGGGGAGACCATTCATCAAATTATTGGTCCCCCTCACACCCTGTTGAACCCATATAATTTTATTCACATACATACATCACCCTATTATAATATCTATATTCCAACCACAAGGAAATTATTCAGACTCTAGCTAATAATGCTTCAGTCTCTCCACATACAGTAATAGGCATGAGAATTCAGAAGGCTTCTGTGAGGCAAGGTAACTAAGTGATGGAAAGAGCCCGTCACATAGTTCTGATGGAAGTTCAGGACCATCAAACAAACCCTCCCTCTATTCTTTTTTCTGTTAAAAGAAATGGATCCTCACGGCGTGCAAATGGAACCCCACGAGAAGAAAGGGGGTCCTGCAACGTGTACTTGAATAACACTTTCCACACAATCAATAGGTCTCACTATCGATCATTCCACATTCAGAAAACGAAAGATATAGACACAGGATGGTCCATGCATATTCTGGCATTTATTAACCATCTCACAATTTGCTAACAAACACAATAAATTCAAAAGTCAGGTGCTACAGCAACACATCCGTGAACATAAAATTAAAATAAAAAAAACATTTGAGAATAGGGAGATAGAGATAGGTTTATATCACAGTCTGGAGTTTGGATTCTGGCCAGCCAAAGCTTCAACTAACTATCATTTGAATCCAGATAAACAGACTAAGTTCCTTACAAAGTGAATACATTTTTTGCTTCTCTACTGGTAAGATATGATGGATAAGTTAGAGAACATCACCTCTGCAAAACCTCTGATTTGATCCTTCTGAATCTGCTCTCAATGTACCATCTATTAGACCAAGGAAATAAAATAATGCTTACTAACCAATTCTCAGAGCAGCTTCAGCAATCTCTACTTCCCCCTCCTTGGGCAGTTTTTCGTTATGATAAATGAATATAAAGGGAAAAAAATTACATAAACTTAAACTGTGACGATACAAACATTGAATTCTGCAGGTCTTCTTTCTGAACATCCTCCCCTACCCCTTCCTATTATTCTATTCCCTCTTCCAATCCTCAGTCCTCTAACATAAACAAGGGCAAATGGAGAATTTTTCCCAATCCCCCTCCCCAATAGCAGCTTTGGGGCCGGCCACCACTGCAGCCCACACAACGAACAGGAATTGTAAGCTTAACTTCGTTTGCAATGCATATCAGAGAAATCTTCCGGCAGATTTATTTAAAATTCCCTGTTCCATCTTGTTTCATCGACCAGCCACCACTGGAAAGAGCTAAAATCTTCTTGAATTAAAAAGCAAAATCTAATGCAGGATGCTAACAAATCTTGGGGCATCATCCCGCGGCCCATCAAGTGACCGATACATGTACAATATCTCAATATCATCACCTGCATTCTCCTCATCGTTCTCGTTGATGACTTCCAAGACCAGGTTGGGTAATGCTTGTGCAATCTCTTGGCAAGCTTGGCGCGTCAATCTACAGGACGACATCCAAAGGAATCTCATGTTGTAGTAATTATGCAAACCAGATCGCAGAGCTCCATCCCCAAAAGGACTATCCCTGATTTCAAGTTTTTGCAAATTAGGGCATCCTTCAAGCACATACTTAAGACCCATGTCGGTGGCCCCAGCAAAGGCAACCGACAGTGTCCTAACCAATTTCCCATACCTCCCAATGTACTCAAAAGCACGATCAGTCAGCAAACCAGACACAGCTAGCCTAGTGAGCTTCTTGCAATTCATAACAATAGCACCAAAACCCTCGTCCATGGGTTCCTGAGTCACAGGATCTGGCCTATACCGCCCAATAATACACAAACGAAACACCACAAGATCTGGGCAGTTCTTGGACATAGCCACCACAGCTGCATTAGTCATCCTCTGGCAGAAATACAGAATCGATTCCAACTTCCTACAACCCTGCGAAATCGCTTCAAACCCCACCTCAGAGACAGGCCCTTCAGTCTCCTCACTTGCATCCACAGGAAAAACCCGAAGCTCACGCAAGTCCTTGCAAGTAGCAGCCACTGCCTGAAGTCCTTCATCACATATCGAGTCAAGTACCTGCAAAACAACACCCGAACAACCATGAGCCCAAATCTAAATTCAGATTCAAATCCTTAACAATGCAGTCACAACAAAACTCACAATGGCACAACACAACACATACCCAGAATATCTGCAGCTTATGACAGAGGCGAATAACTGCCTTCAGCTGATGCGCGTTAACATCGGCATAGCTCAAATTTAAGGAGGTAAGATTGGCGCAGACCGGATAAATCGCGGGAAGGTAGTCCGCCCAAATCTCCCTGAATCCAGACAGGCAAACCAAGGATCTGCAGGCCTCAAACGTTGCCGTGTAATCCGGTTCCAGTTCGCCGACCACCCCGGGCTCAGTAGCACTGAAGGAGCCTGTTCCCAGGTGAGTAAGCTGCGGGGCTCGTAGCAGCAAACGATGGAGCTGAGCCATGGAAACAAATTGGTTCAACCGAAGCTTCTTCAAACGAGGCGACCTAGCCACTAAACTCTCCAAAGCCTCGAAATTAATAGGACACTCAACACAATCAAACACAAGAGACTCCATGTTGGTTTGGCTCTCGGGAAAACAAGAAATCCAATCTATTTCCTCATCGTCCTCAGCCTCCACTACAGATTCCACCAGCTCAAGCACCCTCAGCAGTCTAATCGCAACACAACACAACAATGCTCAAAATTATCAATCAACTAAGGCTGCGTTTGGACAGACAAATTTCCTACAGAGTAAAACGAAACGAGTTCATGGGTTTTACAAAGCTTGATTGAGATCTGTACCTGCACTTGGCAGCAACGTTGGCGAGGCCGGGAGTGCCGAAGCCCTCGCAGCAGACGAGGACGAGTTCGCGGAAGGTGGAGAAGGAGTCGGCGAGGAGGGCGAGGTCGGCGTCGGAGACGTTCATGCGTTTGAGATGGAGCTTCTCGAGCCAGGGGTAGGCCTGGGCCAGGGCGGAGGCCCAAGGCGCGAAGTTGGCCCCCCAATCGGGGGGCATCAGATCGAAGTCCGCGAAGCGCGGCTTGCCCTTGACGGTGACGGACTTGACGCGCGTGAAACGCGTGGTGGCGCGGGCCGGAGAGAGCGCGTAGCAGTTCCCGATGAAGAGCTCGGATCGGGTGAGGGCCTCCGCGCGGTACCAGGAGCGGCACACCAATGAGGCGGCGTTGCGGTCGTGGCGCGAGGAGAGGAAGTGGAGCACGTTCTCCAGCACGTTCTCGAGGACCTGGTCCGGGAACGGAGCCTGAGGCTCCGATGGACCCGACCCGGAACCCGGATCCGGGAACCCGCCGTAGTTTCGGGTCTTGGAGTTGGAGGAGATTTCGGCGCGCGCCAGATCCAGCAGGGAGGATCGCTGGTCGTCATCGGAGTTTGTGGAAGGATGGTTCTCTCTCATTTGTTGGAGTGGGTGGATGATGTTTTTGTTTGATCTGGGGACTGTGGGTTTGGATTCAAAAGATGGAATCTTTGATTGGTTGATAGGGTATTGGATTTGTGGGGTTTGATTGGTTAGAGTGGGAATGGGAGAAGGGAAAGTTGGAATTGAGAGAATGAAGGAGAGAGTGTGGAAGGTGTGATGATATGGGAGAGTGAGAGTGAGAATGAGAGTGGGGATTTTTTAGTTTAATTCCTCACAAAACAGGGCCAGTGAGTCACAACAGTAACCTCTGCTGTCTGTGTCTATGAGCTTTACCATTGGGATTCTCCATGCCCTCTCTCTTTCATCACAAATATCCCAATCCCCCCTCTCTCTCTCTCTCTCTCTCTTCTCCTTCATTATTTCACACACTCTATCTTCACTCTCCTTTTTTTTCTTTTCTTCTTATCTTTCCATTGCTAATGTTTTTAGCTATTTCAATTCAGCTTTTCCCCCAATTATTTTTACTTTTTCTCCCATTTTTTTTTTAAATTCAATTTTCTTCTTACTAACCTTTAGTACAGGCCAAAAATGTATTGGTGTTGAGTTTGGTATGAGTATGAGTATAGTCCTTGAGGGTTGTCATGATTTGTAGGAATATGTAGTAGTTTTGTTTGAATATAAAATGGATGAGGGATAAAATAAAATAAAAAAGAAATCATAATTGCATATGCTCAAAATGCTTTACACCAACTCAGATTTTGAAGAAACTGAGTCTTAGCAAGTCACATTATATAATTATAGACCGCGGAAACCCCTTTTAGAATACAATTCACTGGACCACCACTTTCAAAGATTATCATCAATTTCCGTTGCGTTAGTCAAGTTTATATATGTGCTGCACTACTCATCACTTTCTTTCATTTTTTTTTAATTATTTTCCCCATTCTTCTTCATCAACAACAAAACTTACTTCCAAATATACCCATGCACTGAATAACTTCCAAATAAATATTTACGGATTACAACAAAAATTACAAAATCTTTTTTAAGATCGTTCAAGTTTAAGTAGAAAACTACCAAAAGCTGCGCATATTAAATAAATGATAGACTCAATAATTTGATTGAAGTATATCATAAAATATTGGAACTGAAAAAGCCATCCAAAAGATTTAACTTTAAATACTTTTCCAGAGTGCTTTTTAAACATAACAGTATCGTCTGTAATTAAAGACGAGGCGAGAAAGCAAACGAAAAAGAAAGGCACCATATAGTATGTACCAACGTACGTAAGAATGAATTAAACAATATTTAAATCTATAAAGTTTTGTGTATTTAAGAGGAAAATCGCTAAGGAAAAACAAATATGTACATTTAATTTCGCGACATGTACAACAGCATTAACTATGTTTCAAATAACTTTATGCCCATCCATTGTCTTCCACAATAAATTACACATTTATTAATACCATATTTGGACATAATATAATTATTCTTCTTTAATAAAAATAATTCCACTTTTCTCAATTCTTTTTTTTTACCGTTTATCTTTATTATAATATATTTTCATAAATAGTTATAAATCTCACATGGACATAAAAAAATATTTTATAATATATATAAATATATAATTTATTTTTTAAGTTAATTTTATAAAATTAAATTAAATTTAAAGTTATTTTCTTAATATAATATCAAAAATTAATGTTGGAATCTCATAGAAATATTATAAAATTAAGTTAGATATTATAAGATTATAAGATTGAATTAAGTTTAAAATTACTTTTTATATAAATTACTATAATTAAGTTCAAGACTAATTAAAATAAGTTATTTGATAAAAAAGAAGTGAAGAAAAATCTAGCAATCTTATAATTTATTATAAATTAAAAACTCTTAAAGTAGAGTCTTATCCTATTAAAACAAAATTACTAATCCAGGAAAATTCTTTATGTATGAAACTAGAATAATTAATATGTTTAAGAAAAAATATGTAATTAAAAACATTAAAAAATGTAGATATAAAAAACAATGTAACCAATTAATTTTACTAATTTCGAGATAAAGTTCCCAATGTTTACCCTTGAATACGAACTAGAGGTAAATAATTCTAAATATGAACACTCAAAATATGATTAAAATTTTTAAAGTATTATATGAAGTGCATGCATCCACCACTAAATACCTGATTTTAAATGTTTTTGTTGCACTTCTTCTTCTAAAGGTTGTTTGCAAATCAATATATCCCTTTGTATCAACTCTTTCATCCGAGAACCCGATTATTTGCTCTCGATATGGTATCATATCTTCTTTCTACATATGCAACTTGCGAAAAGTTTCCCAAAACAAAATATCAACAAAACTTCCTTGATCTACCAGAGTTTTCATTACAACATACTCTGCTATCTCCACCGTTATCACCATCGGATTGTTTAGGATCAATTTTAGAAAATCCTTATCAGTAAAAAACATGATTTACGGCCCTGACATTCCTTAAATGTCTCTTTCTTACAGATGAAGACACTCCTCCCTCGACAAAGCCTCCAGAAATGGTATTGATAAAATCTTTAACAGGTCTTCCTAAACTTCGCTCGTGGTTTCTCCTCCGCTAAAGGCTGTGATAACTTCTTTCATCTCGTCTTTCCACCCTTCCTTCTCTTCTTTCGTCCCTCTTGTCATCCCTTTTGTCATCCATCCTTTCAAACTATTTTTCTCTTCTACCAACATACCCCCTACCTCTCGGCTCTAGACTTTGTCTATTCCTTATCGCTCCATCTCTCACAAAGCGTCTCAACTACCCAACTTTAATTAACTCTTCAATTCGATCTTTTAAAGCTACACATTCTTTCGTTTGATGGCCATGATTTTTATGGTATTGACAATGTTTACTTTGTCAGCTCCTTCTGGCGTTCTTGCTTCCTTGGTGGTGGAATTATCTATGTAGCCATTACTTCTTGTAATATTCGTGTTTTATTGGTGCTTAACGTTGTATATTGTAGAATTTTTTGTCCACGAGGTTCTTCTCTTGCCTTTCTATATTGATGTAATCCTTCCCTTTCACTCGGCTTCTTTTCAACTCCTCCATCCACCCTTACTTAATTTTGGAACTCCCTCAAATCCTCCATCTGCATAAACTTTGTTGCACGCTGCCTTAACTCATCAAGATTTGTTGCTGGTTTTTTTACAGAGACTATCAACAAAATGGTCTCGGCCTTAAAGTTGTAATCATATGATGCATAGTAACCTTCAGACTTAGATTACGAATACTCAGTTCCACCTTTCCAAAGTGCTCCATGAATAGCCTCAACGATTCTCCCTTTTCTTGCCTTATATTTACCAAAGCAATTGATGTCAAATGTGTGGTCGGCTTGTAGCAAACTAAGCTCCAAACTTTTCAAATAGAGTATCAAAGCAATCAACAGAGAATGGTGGTAATCGAGTAAACCAACTTAAAGTTGCTCCTTTTAAAGTTTTTGGAAATACTCGACACAAAATGACATCATTCCATGTATACAAACTTATATGAGTTGTATAAACTGCTATATGTTCATTAGGATTTGTACTTCCATCATATTTATCCATAGTTAAATTCTTCAGTTTTCAGGTAGCGAAGTTTCTATGATGGCTTCGGAAAAAGGATGTCTCCTTACAAATGTTTCAGTAAACGTGCCATAAGTTTATGGTAGCTTTCTCCATATAGCTTCAAAACTTTCTTCATTATATGTACTCTAGTGGATACATGCTCTTGGTTGGACAGTTTCAAACGATGTGTTTAAAACTATTTTTTCACCTCATATATGCATTCTCTACTCGCAGCATGTTGAACTCCTCTTCATTATTCTTCTTTAGCATTTCAAATTCTTCTTGCAATTTGATCAACATAGTCATCGACATACCATTTTGATTATCTCTTTGTTCTCTCGGTTGATCTCCTCTTCTACTCACGCTTCCTTCTTTAGTTAAATTGTTAGAATGTATGGCTTTAAACTAGAGGGGGGTGAATAGTTTAAAGCGGGTTTTCGCAAACTTTTTAGTCTAGAATGAAATTCCTTTGAGAAAACTTGATTCCGAATTCAGTTTGCCAAAAACACAAAGTAATTTAGCACAGCACCAGAAAAACAATCAGTTGTTTCGCAGAAACAATCGGTTGTTTATACCAGTTAACAATATAAACTGAAATTAAAGAGTTCAAGGGATAGAGAGATTGCACACAATTTATATTGGTTCACTCTTAAACCAAGAGCTACATCTAGTCTTCCCAGAAACCACTGGGGGAATCCACTAAGCAATCAAACCTAGATTACTTACACACACCACCAAAGAAGTGACCTTGATCCCCTCAAAACACACACTTCCTTTGGCTCAGCACATACACCACCAAGAATGCTGATCTTGACAACCTCAAGAACACATAGCACTTTTCAGCCTTACACAACAGAGTTTACACAAAGTACAAAAGGATTACACTTGTTACAGAATGATCTGAAATCAATACAAGATGAAAATCCTATTCCACTCTCTCTTGATCAAAGCAATCTTTCAACTCTTCAAAAGCAAAATCAGTGAAAAACTCAAATTTGTTTTTCTATGATTTTATCTTTTTTGTTTGTTACAAAAGCTTAACAAACTATTTATTGCTTTCAAAGACTGGTCAAAGCATTTAAAACTGAAGCGTATTCAGTTATAAAATCATTTAAAGCTCAGTCAAAGCACAAAACAGTTTTCTTTTATGGTCCCAAAACAAACAATCGGTTGAATGCTCGAATCAATCGGTTGTTTTGGTTTGACAGCAAGTCAACCATCAAAAACAATTTTCAACCTTTCTCAAAACACCTAAGTATAAAACAATCGGTTGTTTCGACAAAACAACACGTTGTTTTTTACTTAGTTTGAAAAACACTTTCAATTAAAAAGGTTTGAGAATGCTTAAGCTTTGGATTCAATCAAGAGTGGATTAACACAAATAATCTATCTCAGATCCTATTCTAATACACCTCAGCAACAACAAGCACATCCATCCTTCCATCAAACTCCAAAAGATTTGGATTCTTCAAAGCTTGAACACACTTGATTCAACATAAATTACTTCTCGACTCCATGTTGAGCGCCAAAATGTTCTTATAGGGCCTTGGAACACAAATAACTCTTTCTTCTCCACTGGACTTCTCGACTTCACGGTCTTCTAATTTGGGTTTGGGCTTTCGGCTATATTGTTTACTGGTTTAGGCTTAGGCTTGAATGTAGGTTGTGGTTTCTCACTTGTTGGACTGGGTTAACTTGAACTCTCGGCTTCTGGGTTCAAGGTCAGCTCTCGAACGGGTGTGTGTACCTGCAATGGGGTTCGATGATAAAGTCAGAATCGATTTAGTTAATTATCAGATAAAATTCACTCTACTTACATCTTCGGTTGATCACCTATTTATAATACTCTCTTATTGGGTATTAGATCCAATTGGGCTTTTACTCTTCGTACCTTATATTTATTAAACATACTACACGTATTTGAGCCTATTTAATGGACTTTTCTAGAGTATTTTACTATTTAATTATTTATTCATTTTTGCTTTGTTTTCAGTCTTGTTGTCATTTTTTCATCCTTTCGATCATTCGACCTAAATAGTAGAAATTGTTATAATTAGTTCAAGAAAATAATTTCACACTTTATTTTATTTGAGTGAAATTGCTTTAGATAACTTAAAAATAAATGTAATCAAATAGGAGGAGAAGAAAGGGAAAACAAGGAGAAATAGGAAAAATTGTAAATCCTTTAATGTTGAAAATAAAGAAGTGTTAATTTCTCTCTTCAAAACAATAAATAAAATAGAAAAATAACTATTAAAGATAAATGTAATATTTCAAATTTATAATACAATATTTTTTTAATATAATGTCTTAAGATAATTTTAAATATTTTATTTTAAAATTCATAATATGTTATATAGCTAAAGCAACATCAAATAACTATTTAATTCATTAAAAAAATTAAAAAAAATAAAGGATTACTAAAATGTATAAGTTTGCTGACTTATCATTTCGTATTCATATCTCATATAATTCGTGAACAACCTAACCATCACAATTTTGAGTATCAAATTACATAATCAAAGTTTAATTTCAAAGAAAAGCAATCATGAAAAAATTTACTATAAATATGGAACCTGAATTCTTTCTTATCTATGTCCCATATAACCATAAACAAACTAATAATTGTATTATAGAATCAAATTATAAAATTAAAGTTTAATTTCAAAGAGAAGTAGTCATGAGAAAAAAATTTTACAATAATATCCAAATTTATTTTTTATATACCCAACTAAACCACCATCCTAATTACTAAAAAATTTAAATTTTATATAAAAAATATATTTTATATAAAGTATTTAAAAAATTAGTCTCTATTAGTCTTTTAGAGATTAATTTAGAATCTAAAATATTAGTAGTTAATAGTTTAGATACCAATTTAGAAACTACTTTATAAATTTTTATTAATAATAAAAACTACTTTATATATCAATAATTTTTTAATCTCTAAATTAATATTTAATTCAATTAATATTTAATTCAATTAATATAGTAATTAATTATTTTTAATTTTTAAATTTGATTATTATAATCTTATATGTTCCTAAGATATTTTAGATTATATAATAACAATTTCATGCAAATAGTTATTACTTATAAGGATTGTAAAGAACTATTTGAAAAGAAAAATTCATAGCAGACCATCAATCTTTCCCAAAAAGATTGGAGAAAAATTACAAAATGGATATACCTTAATAAAAAAATAACTTGTGAAAAGATACTTTCAATAGTTAAAGGTATACAAGTCTCTTTATGCAATAATTTTAAAATGGGAAATTAGAGTAAATAAAGTCAAGTTCAAGAAATTACAGAATTGGGAAACTTTTGTGCTAAAAAAACAAAACCCTCCTGTCATAAAACGGAAAGAAATATATAAAAAACAAAATGGTGAAAGACTACCAACCAACTTGAAAAAGACCAATAAAAAATAATATAATATCAACAAAAATAGAGTGATACAAAACCTAATATTGTATGTTGCAAGTGTAAAAGATTTGAATATATGAAGAAAAATTTGAAGTTAAGGAGAAAAACAAAAATTAAATATTAGTGAATTTTTTTAAAAAATAACCAAAATATTATTAGAAAAATTCTCTCGGAAGACGTAAAAGATATTAATAACCTCTATATTTAGCTCCCATGATGAAGAGTTAGAGCATGATTGACTATTGTGAAGGTGTAGAAAATTGAGTGTGTGTATATAAAGTAAGTATGATTACGATAAAAACAAATTAACATTAGAAATAGTAGATAAAATAGAAGAGGGTTACCGAAAAGTACAAATATTTATCTAAAAACAGAAACATAATATTAAATACTGACAAAAATAGTTCGTCTCAAATAAACACTAAATTCAAAGAATATCATTTTATTAAAATTCTTTAAAAAAACTCAACCACAAAAAAAGAAAACTAACCATAAATTATCTACATAAAAAAAAATATTCAAAAGAAGAGACAAAAGATTCGAAATTAGAATTTAAAAAAAAGGAAAGGAAAATGAAGTCTTATATAATTCAAGATTAATATTTTAGAGAGTCAATATTTTACTGCTTGATTTTTTATTGGTAATTTTGCTGTTTTAATAATGAAATCTTTATAGTTATTAATGGAAATAAGTGATTAAGAACTAAGGTCCTGTTTGGTGTGATGATGGATGAAAATGGAGTGGAGATGACGAGATTTTTTTTTTTTTTTGTGAGACAATGGATATTTAAAAAAAAATACTATTTAACTCCTGTATGTTTTGCTCGTGTTATGTAAAGTGAAAGATAAAATGAGTATTATATTATTATCTAAATAATTTATCTCCTATCAAATCAATTCAATTATAACATTTCTAAAAAATAATTTTATTTCTTATGTATTGTATTTTCTTGACTTATTTGTTTTTTGTTTTTATTATATGTATTTTTAAAAAAAAAAAAACAAACTAGGCACAAGTATTTGAGTATTGTGAATGTAATATTTTACATTGGATAAAAAGACAAGTTAAAGAACATATATGAGAAAGCCACAAATAAGGGGTTTTTAGTTAAGTAATGTCATATGTGATTGATTCCAACTCATTGGTGAAAGTCTCATTAGTGTTTGTCCTCTTTAGATTAGTAATCAATCAAATAAATGTGAACATCATGTCAATAATGCAATCTCACTATTCAATATTCATCAATCAAATAAATGAGTTTACTTTAGAAAAGAAATTGGAATTTGCTTGTGTTTTTGAAGTTATCTCTCTTAATTATGCCACGAAAATGCTTTAAATTAGCTTACTTGCTTATTATTCTTACAAATGCTTTAATTTAGATAACTTGATTTTGTTTCTATCACATGATTTTATTATGATTCATTTTATAGTTATTTTCTTTAATTTAGTATTTACATCTGTATAATTTTTAAAAGTTTTTTGGGTTAATTTTTTTTCTATAAATTTTTAGTTCTCTAGAAAACAAATTTCTAAAACCTAATGGGGATTGTAAAAAAAGTATAAGTAGATAAAAAAATTATAAACACCAAAATCATCAATTTAACTTTTTTTCAGATTCTAAAATAAAATTTATAATCCAAAAATATTTCATTATATGTTTATATAATAGTGTAGTTATAAGGTCTTTTTTAGTACGTTGGCCTGTAACATGTTTTGGTTTTTAGTAAAATGACGCATTTTTTTTTATTAATTATCAAAATGAATCAATTTTAAAAATTAAAACTTTTTTTAAGTTTTATTAAAAAGAAATACAAATTCCAAAGTGTAAAAAAAAATATTTCAAAGCATAATTTCGTTTTTCCAGATTTTTTAAAATTTCTTTAAAACACTAAAAAAAAACCTACAATTGCTTATCAATCGCCACAGTTTGATTCATAAGTAAAAAATAGGAAAATCTTCCATTTTATGGTGGCTAAATAAGCAATTTGTGTTGGCCACTACAATTTTTTTTTAAATAAAAAAAGATCTGGAAAAGCAAATCATTGAAACATGATTTTCTATATTTTGAAATCGTTTTCATAAAGATAACTTAATTATTTTTATATTTTAAAATTTACCTAATTTTGTAATTAATGAAAAAATAACCATTTTAGTAATAAAGCTTTCTAACGCCCTTTAACACATGGTCATAGTTATTCTATAGAAAATGCCCATTACAAAAATAAAATTACCTACAGCTAGTATACGTGGGTAAACGAAAAAATTATGTGGACATCTAATGATTGATTACTAATGAAAAGCAATTTACTGGAAATTAGCTTATAGCCATAAGTATGTTATTGATAAATTAATGTGTGGAAAATCAGAGATAATTAACTGACGAATTTGTTCATCAATAAATTATATACAGTTTAATTTACATTTTTATACTTATCATTCTCGTTAAAAATTATTCTGATCATTTTCGTATTTTTGTTAGTTTTGCTAGTAATTTTTTAAAAAAGTTAGCGATTTTCATTTCTTTTCTACGTGATTTCAGGGCACTTCATGTATGAATCTTATTCATGATTCTTGGGCTAATAAAGTTGTTGGTTGTCCTATGTTTATTTTGCAATATAAGTTAAAAAGGTTGAAAATTGAACTCCGAGACTAGAATAAAAATTCTTTTGGTAATGTTCACAATGTAGTTCTTCTTAAGCATGGTCTCTTCCTTGGTATTCAACAAAACTTAGAGACTGCTAGTTTGTCTGATATTGATGGGCTTTTTTATCAAGAAAAGATTGCTAAGGAGGAGCTTGATCATGCTCTTCACTATCAATATTTGTTTTGGAAAGAAATGGCTAAGATGTTATGGTTTAAATATGGGGATCGAAATACTGCTTTTTTCCATGTTGTGGTCAAGAGGAAAAATAATTCTAGTGGGATTCATCGTTTACGGATTGATAATGAGGTAATTGAGAATCCTAAACCCATTGAGGATCATATTTTGGACTTTTATAAAAATCTTTATGCCTAGTCTATTTCTAATGTTCTAGATACAAGTAATATGAAAGATTTTATTGGTATTTATATTCCTGAGCTAGTTTCCTTTTAGGAGAATATGATGTTGATTAAATGTCCTGATTTTTTGGAAATCAAGAATACTGTTTTTAATCTTAATGGTAATATCCTAGTTCTGATGGTTTTGGTGGTGTTTTCTATCATTCTTGCTGAGAAATTATTGGGATAGATGTTTGCAATGTTGTTCAACATTTTTTTAAACAAAATTGGGTTCTCCCTGGAATGAACACTAATGTGGTACCTCTTATTCCTAAGATTCAGGATGCTGACTCCATTAAAGATTACAAGTCAATTGTTGTTGCTAATTTCAAATTTAAGATTATTTTCAAGATACTGGTGGATAGGCTTGCACTTATGGCTGCTAGAATCATTTCTCCTAACCAATATGGGTTTGTGCAGGGTAGACAAATTCAAGATTGCATTGGTATTTCTTCTGAAGCTATTAACATGCTTTCTAAAAATGTTAGAGGAGGTAATGTGGCTTACAAAGTTGATATTCATAAAACATTTGACACTTTAAGTTGGAAGTTCTTATTATTAGTTTTGACACACTTTGGTTTTCACCCTTCATTTGTCGATTGGATTACTACAATTTTCCATTCAGTTATGCTTTCTATCAGAATAAATGGCAGTTTGGTGGGTTTCTTTTTCCTTGCATTAGAGGTGTCAGACAAGGTGATCCTTTGTCTCCTTTACTTTTTTTGTCTTGAAGAGGAAGTTCTTAGTAGAGGTATCTCTAACCTTGTGAATGATAAGAAAATTCTACATATGGCTAGTCCACAAGGTTATCTCACTCCCTCATATGTTGATGACATATTTGTTTTTTGTAGGGGGATAATAAGTCTCTTAGAAATTTGAGTATTTTTCTTAAAACATATGGTGATTTTTCTGGTCAATATGTTAATAATTCTAAGAGTAGTTTTTTCACCATGGATAATTCTGCAAGATTTGTCACCAAAATTCAACATATTCTTTCTTGTAGTCATGGTTGTTTGCCTTTCAATTATTTAAGAGTGTCTATCTTTGTTCGTGCTCCAAAGTGTTGATTTCTTCAACCTTTGACTGATAAAGTCAAATTGAAGCTAGCATCTTGGAAAGGTAAATCTCTTAGCATGATGTATCAGATTCAGTTGGTCAATACGGTGATTACTGAATTTCTAGCTTATAGCTTTAATTAGTATAAATGGTCCGTTTCACTTCTTAAGCAAGTTAAACAGTGATGTCAAAATTTTATTTGGACTGTTGATATTCTAAAAAAAAAGCATAGTTACCGTGAATTGGGATACGATTTGTTCTCCTATTGAGAATGGAGGTTTGAAGATTATTAATCTTCGTTATGAAAATAATGCATATCTTCTTAAGCTTGCTTGGAACTCTGCTTATAGCAACAAGGCTTGGTCTCTTCTCCTGAAAGTCAGGGTTCTTAAATCAAAATATGAGTTTAGAATGGTTTATAAATCCTCATCTCTTTGGCCTGAAATTAAGCAGTTTTATTCTACTATACTTGATTATACTTTTTGGATTGTTGGTACAGGTACTTTTATTAATTTTTGGAATGATAAATGGTGTTCTACTACTTCTTTAGCAAATATTGCAAGGTTATCTGAAGGTGCTAGCATTTCGGATACAATCTCTCATTTTGGACTAGTTGTGATTGGAATATTCCCTTATCTTTACATCAGATGCCTCATTTTTTTAATCATATCATGGTTAAGGAGGAACAAGATATTCCTAATTGGATTCTAGATGAGTCTGGTCGTTTCACTCTTAATTCGGCTAGGACTTTTTTCTTGGAACCAGGAATTCTCTGTGGTTAGGGTAAATTCATTTCGTCTTCATTTATTCCGCATTCCAAAACTCTAGTACTCTGTAAAGTTTTTCATAGGTGACTTCCTATAGATCAACACATTCAGAATAAATGTTTGCATATATGTTCTATGTGTACACTTTGTGAAAAGCACGAGGAATCTATTCAACATTTTGTTTGAATGTTCTAATACTTTGCATATTTGGAGTTAGGTTTGATAGTTTTTTCTTACTTCTCATTTATCTAATAAGGATGATCTTCTTTCTTTCATTAAGAGTGATGGTATTCCTTTTGTTAAATTGATTAAGCTTGTTGTGATAACTTTTCTATTTGGATGATATGGCGTATGAGCAATTATGCTAGATTTGAGGATAAGATTTATGTTTCTAAGGCTATTTCGGTAATTAAAAATTTAACTTGTCTAGTGGGAAATTCGTCTAAAGCTTCAATGAAGAATGATATGTTGGATTTTAACGTGATTAAGTTTTTTGGTATTAATACTCGTACTGGTAAAGTTTTGCGTCCTCTTCCTATTAGATGGGAGTTCCCTTCACCAGGTTAGGTTAAAATTAACATTGATGGGGCTGTTAGGTGATATCCTGGTCTTACTACTTGTGGATGTATTTTTCGTGGGAGTATGAAGGAGTTTATTGGTGCTTTCTCTGTGTTTCTTGAAGTTCAAACTGTTATGGTTGTTGAGTTTTATGAAGTTATACATGCTATGGAGGAAACTTAAAAGATGGGGTTTACTAATGTATGACTTGAATGTGATTCTGCCTTGGTTTGTGTTATGTTGTGTTTACTACTAGGACTAATGTTCCGTGTATGCTTCGTAATCGATGAAATACTTGTCTTAATTACTGTGGGAAAATCATGTTAGGCTTACTCATATTTTTCGTGAAGGGAATGCGTGTCGATGACTTTTTATGGCAAGTGCACCGCGTTGCCAGAAGTAATAATTTGTCCCTAAGGACGAATATCGATCTTAGAAGGAACAATTGAATTATCAAGTATAATACTCGTTAAATATAAAACAGAACAATAAAAAGTGTGTTGAAAGTGGTTGTGTTAGCGATGATTAATAAGAAAACAAACAAAGAATTAGTTGCTTCAAGTTGGAAAATTAGTGATTAGGTTTCATCTTTCTCAATTTCATCTATTCTGATTAGCATGTTAACATTGAGTTCTTTGATTGAAATTGATTCCCATATAAAATTCATTTATATCGATTTCTCGCATATAAAATTATTAAGAACGCTTCCTAAATATCGATTTCTCGCATATTTATAAAAACAACTTATTGTCACGCTCAGACGTTGATAGCAATTAATATTTCAAGTCTATTTCTAACACTTAAATATGTTAAATATTGTTGTTTAGGTCAGAATCCTTACCTTTCATTTAGATTTAAGATTCTAGATCAAGAGTGAGAAACAAAACAACAATACCAATAATCAATCAAAAACATAATATTATATCATATTTAAATATCACCTCAATACATAAGAGTTCGACAAATTACTCACAATCCCCAAAGGGTAGAATTAGTCACACATACTTCTAACACTTTCCATTCTCCCAATTGGTTACAAATCGCTCAATGGTGTTTTTGTCTCAATCTGACACACTAGGGTTGAACCTCTAGCCCCCTATTTAACCTAATTTACTAGGGTTAGGTGACTTCCTACATCACTGATGGACTTAATGATAAAAACATAAAATGACCCAATTTTTCTAACGCATTCTCGCTGAAGCGAGATGTAAGCAAGAAAGGCATTGATTTAAGTTATACTCAATTTTTTATATTAGACTTGTTTATTAAATGCTTCTTCGTAGGAATATGAATCTAGAATTGATTTACTCTTATGCTTTCTAAGGTGTCTCTATCAACTACAACAAATAAAATATATTAGTGTGGATGTAAGAATTAATTTTTTTTTGTTAGTAAATGTATTTTTTTAAAATAAATTAAATTATGAAGTATGTTTTGGTATATAAATTATAATTTTAATTATTTAATAATTTATTTTATAAATTTTACATTTTTTTAAAAATTTATTTCTCTTGCTGTCATCTCTAACTTCTTTTGAAATTTTGATTTTGTTAGTAATCTTTTCTTTAATTAGAAGCCACTTTTTAAAAGATAGAAGATTTTAAAGCAATCATAAATTTTGTTTTAAAGTTTTATTTTTCCTTATCTTTCCTAGTAACCTTACTCTCCTTACTCTCCTTCCTTTCTCTTCCATTTTCCTTTTTTATTTATTTTTCTCTCTCTCTAATCTCTTCTTTCCTTTCTATATATTTTTCTTCCTTCATATTTCATCTATTTCAAAATTTGATAAACTTTGTAGTAGTATAAGAGTCAATGATTATTTCTATTTGATCAAATCTTCAAATAGAGCAATTTTTGTTTACCCTAAAGATTCTATATTCTCTTTATTTTCTTATAATTTGCTCATCAAGTTTTGGCGAGGTTAGTTGAGAAAAGTGTTCCTCTCAACTTGATTAAACTCATACTAAAATTTGGTGATAATTAAATACCTTGTTTTAGGTCTTTAAATGTTGGAGTGACTTCCCTGATTGAACTAGATTTTCCTTGGAATAAGAAATTATAGGTAAGGGAAATTATTTATATTTTGTATGGAATCTTAGGATAGCTGGTTTAGATAAGAAGTTATTCTAGTAAGTGTATTATACATGTTAAAATATAAAACTAGTTAAATTGAATTTTGATTATGGTTTGATGAATATATGAGTTTGAATGATTTAGATTGTATTGAAATGATTGAAGGATGATTTTTGAACAAAGCATAATTTGGATTGGTCATTTTGAACTGTTTAGAAGTTGTATTATTGGAATGATTTTTAAAAGATCATTGAAAACACATTTGATTTTGTTCTCAAGGTTGATTTTCTAATATTTTCGTTCAAGCGAGGCACTTCTTTCTTAAGCGAAATAACATTATACTTAAATTTATTCTTGCTCAAGCGAAGAAATTCCCACTCAAGTAAAAACAAGTCTAAAAACCAACCCTTCCGACCAAATTTTCACTTAAGCTAAAATATTTTCGCTCAAGCGAGTCCATTCTCGCTCAAGGTAAAAGAAAATTTCTTTCTTTTTCTTCTTTTCTTCTTGTCTCTTCAATGAATTGGAGTATGTATGAATGATTTTATAAATGCAAAATGAATATTAATTTGTATATTCAATTGATTTATGAAATTTTTAAATGATATGTAATCATATATTTAAAATGATGTGAGTCGTTATTTGATTGTGTATTAAGTATGAGCGCCTATGTTGTAATAGAGATACTGACGCTTTACTAACAATATAAGTTATATTGATGAAAAGGTGATCACTAGTCTTATCCACCATAATCACCTATACACATACTATTTAAGTTATAAATAAAAATTTAATAAGAGTTATTGACTAATTTTACATGGATGAAGTCACCTATAAAACTTTCTTACAACATTATAGTTTATGTATTATAGATATATAATCCTTTATTTATTAATATAAAAGTGAATGAATTCAATGCATGACCATCCATAATCCTAAACAATTAGGGACCATTAGAGACATTATGCTTGTCAGTCGATCACCATTTTGCTAGAGTCGAACTGCAACTCCAAAGATGCCAAAATCACTAAAATATATAAACTAATTTGTTAATATCTTTTTATTTATTTTACTTTTACCACATCATACCATTTATCATATTTATATATTTTGCAAGTTCCTCTCAGGGTGTTAATAGAACCAAAACCGATTTTATTTATACTAAATAAATTGTTTTCTACAATTTTTTACAAAAAAGTGAACAATAAGAAGAAAGAAAGAGAAAGTAATAAAAGTGATAGATTATGATATAGTTTTATTATAAGAATGTGATATTTCATATTAATTAGTATATAGACGTGAGAAGCTGTCATGTCTAGTAACAATCAGTAATTAATAGGCTCAACGACTTCTTCTTCATACATACATACGCGTGTGTGTATATATATATCGACATGAGTTGTGAGTGGGGTGAGAAGCCATTAAATAAGAAAACAATACCCTAATCATCTGCAGTTGTTCTACGCATGAAACCTGTAAGCTTCAGTGTGACGTGGATCATTTTCTTACTAAGCTACCAGTATCTGTCAAGCGTGATTATATGATTCATTATTCAAAATATTAATTAGAATTGATAGATCATGACAACACCCTTTGACGTTCTATAAATGGAAACACACGTACGTGGCACATAGTGAATTTCATCGAGGAAAACAATAAGCTTTTTTCTTCACTTTCTCAAATAACCTATTGACATATATATGAAAGAAAACAGAAAACGCAAGTAGCTAAAGGAGTATGAAACCAAAGACGTAAATGTATTTACCGTTAATCTTTCAGGCTACAAACTCTATTTTCCGTTTAAAAAAAAAATTATGTCAACAAATAAACAATGCAGAATGCGAGTGGGACATGTAACACCTCAAAATACATCTAATTATTATAATACAAGTTTCACATATTTTTATAAAACTTAAGAGTTTTTCAAAACATTCCTAATGCATGATTAGAGCTTATAGAAATACAAATATTTACAATATAAGGTTCAAAATAACATCCTAAAGACCTCTAGACCTTTCGACACCTGTATGATCATCTGTTTGTGTACGTAGTACAATCATCGCAGTTCACAACACAAAAAAAGGGTAAGCTAATAGAAAAAAAAATCATAACATACTTAATTCATGAAAAAAGAACCAATCAGACTAATCAAGTATAAACATTTCTTTACCGGTTGTCGTATAAATTTTTTATACCAATTACATCATTCATATAGACCACACATGGATCTATTTTCAATCACAATCATTGGATTTCATTTCAATCCATAACACTTTGATTTCATTTCAATCACACTGCCTACACTGGAATTCATCATCTTCCGCAAGATTCATTAAGTATGCCCCTACCAGAGACTAACATCTAGTCCATACATCAAAGATCAGTATCAGTTCAAACATCCAATACCAAGTGTCTACAGTGAACCCCAATGTGTATGAACTCCCTCATCAGTTTCTCATCACCTGATATCTTAGTCTATATTAGATCATCAGTGAAGCTAGAAGATCTCTGTTAAACATAGACTTTTCATACACTACAAGAAAATCATGAAATAGAGACCAATTTTTAGAGACCAAAATAATTAGTTGCAATAGTAACTAAATTAGAGACCATTTTAGAAACTAAAAAAAATGATTTTTAAATTAGTTTCTATTATTGTTAAATAATTTTTAAATTGGTATCTAATTAGCAACCAAGGTTTTAACTACCAATTATTTAGTTTCTAAATTTGGTAGCAAAAATCTTGGTTGCTAATTAGATACCAATTTAAAAACTATTTAACAATAATATAAACTAGTTTAGAAACCATATTTTTTTTAGTTTCTAAAATGGTCTCTAATTTAGTTACTATTACAACTAATTATTTTGGTCTCTAAAAAACTTGTTTCTATTCCATGATTTTCTTATAGTGATACTTAATGTACCATCCAACAATAACTCATACATTATCCCAAATGTATGCCATCAATTTCATACAATTTTCATCATTCATATATAATACATATCATTCAATCACATAACATTTAAAAATTCATAACATTCAAGAACCTTTCCAACATTAAAAACAATATTAAATTTCCAAACTATCAAAATCTAATATTTATACTTGTTCACACAACATAAAATCAAACAATTTTATCAAATAGCATCCTCCAAGAGAAATTGAAACTTGGGACCCCGTTCCCTCCACATTTAGATCTTCTAGCCTAGGATATTATTGAAAGTTAAATTTAGCTTCTCTTACCTTAATTGCTTGCTTTTCAAGCAACTTCTAACATTTTATCTCATCATTCTGGATAAGCTTCAAGATTTAAGGACTTAATGCAAATTATCAAAACATAAAAAAAATTCAGTATATAATAAGTTGAGAGGATTACTGTTTTCAAGTGACCCTACCAAAATTGATGACTAAATCCTAAGGAAAAACAGAGAATAAGAGGTCTTTAGAACAAAATGAACTTACTCTATTTAAAAATATGATCGGTTAGAAATGTTTCTTAACTCCTCGGTTACAACGTGGTGCAATCAGATTCTAAAATAAATGATATATGGAGTAAAAAAAAAAGAAAAAAAAAGAGTTTAGTTGAAGAGATAGAAAGAGAAAGAAGAAAATGGTCGTGGTAGAGAGTTCTGAGTTATTAATTTTTTTTACGTTTTTACACGAAAGAAGATGACATTGCTCCCTTTTTCACTAATTTTATTCTCTTATAGCTTAACATAAAGGTTTTAAATTGTAGTCGTATTATAATATAATTATATTCAGGGTTTAAATTGTAATTGTATTCAAAATTATAATTTGAACTCGATTTTCTATATAGTAGGAAATTGTAACAAATATAATTGATGAGATTCTGTGGAGATCATGTAACGTATTTATTAAGATGAAGATTTTATATCACAATCATAGTCACTATTATGACCTAATCAAATCTTTGATACAGTAAGGAAATTGTATACAAACATAGTGGATGTATATATATACATATGCTTAGATACCTTTTAAATAGATTTAAGTGAGTCATTTTATAAAGTTGCTTTGACATTTTTTTACGTGAATATATGTAAATGGGATGCAATCCATACATATTAGTGACTAATTTGTAGAGATTAGTTTTTAAATTACATTCACAATATTCATAAATAAAGTTTAATCATGATCATTGGCACTCTAGGAAATTGCAGATAAATATATTTGATGTGGTCACAATTGTGATCACCTTAAATCACAAACCTTAGGTACCTTGATATTGTGAATACAAACGTGGTTGAGAATAGTTTTTTAGAATCTTGTTAGAGGTATGACAAGATGAGATATGGTGCTGAGTAGAACTATTTGTTCTTAGCAGGCACAGGGATTACTTTATCTACCAATGAAGTTAATTTTTTTTTTCATCAAACTTTAATGGCTAACGAAAGGAAAAAGATAGATGTTCATTGCTTGTGACTTTGGAAAAACCATCAGGGAATTTAAGCCAGTGTTAGGATTTTGGAGAGCATGCTGTGCTGCCATGGATGAAGCTAAAACTGCAACTTCAAAAGAATGAAAATTTAAGGTTTAAGGTTCTAGAAATCCGAAGAAAGTCTTGGTACTGCCCAAATCTATGTGATTTTACGATTATATTGTGATTGGATTACTATAACAAAGAAGTAACAACAGATTCTATATTAATTTTTTTAACTTTTCACACTTAAAACAGTAATGTAAGACCCCGGTAAAGAAAAAAGATAACACCATTCTCTCTCCCCTTATCTTTCTCTCTCTCATCTATCTTAATTTATACATCCAATTCTCATATATTTCAAAAATCTGATGATACGAGGTAAATCTCTATCCGATTAAATTTTGTAGCTAGAATATATTTATTTTCACTCGAGATATTCTTTTACTATAAAAAAAATTATTAAATGAAAAATAATTTTTAGATATAAAAAATAATTAGTTGTTATATTAACTAAATTAGATGTTATTTTATAAACTAAAAAATTATAAAATTATTGATATCTAAATTAGTTCCTATTGATAAATAGTTTCTAAATTTGTATCTAATTAGCTACCAATGTTTTAGTTACCAGTTATTTAAAGTTGATAGTTAAAAGTTTGGTAGTTAATTAAATACTAATTTAGAAACTATTGATTAATAATATAAACTAATTTAAATACCAATATTTTGTTTAGTCAGTACAATAATACATAATTTAGTCAATATAACAACTAACTATTTTTTGTTTCTAAAATTCGTTTCTGTTTAAAAAATTTCTAGTAGTGCTTATTTTCTCTTTCTCCTTAGTATTTAACCATCAATCTTGACAGGGACACTTGAGAAAAATGTTCATCTCAATATATTTTACCTTAAATTGAAATTTGGTTTTTCCAATGAGTTAAAACTCCCACTAGAATAAAAAATTTCAGGTAAGGGAAACTATGAATTTAAATAAAATCTTGCGGTAAGTAATTTAGATAATAAGTTTATCTGACTATATTATGTATGTTAGAGTATAAAGTTAGTTAAACTGAATTTGATGGTGGTTTGATGAGTTTTAGTAGTTTAGATTATATTGAAATGATTAAAGAATAATGTTTGAATGAATTTTAGTCCAAATTAATCTTTTTAAACTGTTTAAAAGTTGTATGGTTGAATTGTCCTTGAATAAATCTTTGAAAATGTATTTGAGTTTCTTATTGAGGCTAATTTTCTAATGTTTTCACTTAGCAACAGATTTTCGCTCAAGCGAGCTAATTCTTACTTAATCTAAAAATTCTCGTTCAAGTTAAAAGTCCATTATCGATTAAGCTAGAAATTCTCAATTGATCTAGCCTAAACAAACTTCTTTCATTTTTTTTTTCTTTTCATTTCTTCATGTCTTTTAATGATTTGAATTATGCACTATTTTTTGTTTTTGTTTTATGCAAAGTAGATATTTGTTTTTAAAATCAATTGGTTTGTGAAAGTTTAAATTTATGTGTTATTGATTTGAGAAATCTTAAATAATGTATAAACTATTAATGTGCATTGTAGGTGAATAATATGCATTATATGTGAATGATGAAAACTTATAAAAAATCGATGTCATACATTTGGAATAAAGTAGATGTTATGTAATGGTATATTAAGTATGAAAAAACAACGTTTTAACAAAAATTATCTACCTTCACAGATTATTTAAGTAACGTAAAATAAGATATTATTTGTGTGAGAGACTTTGAGAAAAGAGTGGATCTAGAGCATGATTTTATTTTATTTTATTTTTAAAAAAAAGTTTATATATTTGAGGATGTTACAAAAACATCCACTTAATAAATTAATATTTTTAATTATATATTTTTTTTTTAATTTAGGATATTATATTATCATAAGGGGTTGTTGAATGATTTTTTTTTCTGTTGTTCTTCCTTTTCAATACCCTTATGACATTGGTTGAGATTCATTTGGATATCATTACTGGGAATGAATCATTAAATGTGGAGAAGTATCAATGTATTTAGAAAATATTTTCACCATGGAAAATGTCCAGAGATTATTTTGGGTGGATTGAAGTAATTTTTTCGTTAGAGTGGTATTATATATAATATATTAATTGAAAGTTACTTAAAAATTTAACCATACTCAACTTTAACAATAAAAAAATTACTATTTTGTTTATTGACATAATAAATTTTATTACGTACAATAGTAAACTTTTAATTTAAAAATATAAAATTGTAAGTTATTGTTTTTTTAATTTTTCTATTTCAAATAATTTTATGATGATGTGATACATTACGATTATAATCTTTCAATGACGCTGCTCTAAAAAAAGTTACATGTTATTATTATTTTTATCCGCAAAGAGTTAAATAAATGAAATTAAAACATTTTGGGAATGCTCAAAAAAATATTAATACAATTATCTTTAACTCAATTTTTTTTATAAAGGAAAATTTTATTTTCAAATTTTATATAAAAATAGAAAAATAAGATATAATCAATCAAATTCTTCAATAAATATTAATTATAAATATTTCATATCATGATTATAAGAAAAACATTTTTTTATATTTTTAGACAGATAGTGAGGGGAAGAGAGATAGAAGAAGAGATGAATATAGTATAGTTTATTGCCAAACTAGAATAAATTTTAGAGAAAATTAATTATGTGCTAACTCATAATTTTACATTATTATTATTTAATTACAAATCATCAGAGTAAATTTATTATATATAAACAAATGGTTTACGGTATATTTTTTTCATATCAATAATGCATAACATTTTTTTAATACAACTTTTATATATAATAAAATAAAAGAAAACATTAACTATAAAAAAATGAAAGAAAGCATTAATTTAATATTCTTATTCTATTCTCAAATAAATCTTATCCAAAAGTAAGTGTATTGAAAAAAATTATGATGATAAGATTTAATATTTTCTCATTATTGGAGATTCATATGATTGAAAAATTATAATATTTAATATTATATAAATGGATATAAATCTTAAATCTAAATAGATTGTATTTTAATGAAAATTTGTTAATATTAACTATAAATCTTAAATCTTATTAAATAATATATATATATATATATATATATATATATTTCTTATGTATTACTCTATCCGTATATCTAGGATGTACTTGACCTTTCATTTAATAACCTATAGTTGTGAGAAGAATTCAATTACTAGTGAAGTTTCTTTTATTTGTTAACAAAAAAAGGAAAACATTGTTCATTAAAATTAAAAAAAAAATTGATGGTATTTTAAAAATTAAAAAACTAGTATATGCAAAAATAAAGAATATTTTATTAGTGGCATTGTCCTAATTATTGAAAAGATGCAGAGAGAGAGAGAGAGAGAGAGAGAGAGAGGGAGAGAGAGTCATGTGCGTATGAACAGAAGAAGCAATTAAAATAAGAAGAGTGATTAGAGAGGGCATAGAAATTGACTACTACTTCTACAGTATCTCTCATTAATATTCTTAGATAACTACGAAATCTCATACATTCATGTTTTTAATATTTAATAATTGATGCCTCATTTACCAGAAAGATTCCCCAAAGGAATGCGAAAGCACAAAAACACAGAAAATGATGGCTTATAGACACATCACATTTTCACTTTTCTCTTTCTTCAACATTTTTTTTATTTCTTTTTTAATACAAAATTATTGTTAGCATATCTTTTAAATTAATTTTACTCAAATTTAACAAATTTACTTTATGACTTTCCTATCAAATAATATTTTTATCAATTTTCAATACATATATTATTTTCTGGTACTCGTATTATTTATTCATTCATAATAGATAAGAACAAATACATTTATATAATATATCAGCAATTAAATAACAACTCTACAGGTATCATTATCTAATTTTAAGAAATTAAAATATAAACTTATAAATATTACAATATCTTAATATAGTAGCTCCATCCAACATAATATTTTAACCACATTAATTTTAGAATATAATTGAGCTTTTCTATGACCACTCATAACAAAACAATCCCATATTTTTGGCAATTTCTTCTCCACCTCCATAGTTTCTTCTTGCACCTCTAAAATCTTTTAATTTTAAAACTATCTTTCGACAAAATATGCAGGTTTTTTATCAGTTTCAAATTATATAATTTGTAGACCTTCTAAATTCTAAAATTTTAAATACAAAATTATTTCGAATTTTAGAATTAAAAATTTTAAAATCCAGAAGAAAGAAAAGATGAGCGTGAATGAAAAAAGATTAAAAAAAAACATCTTCTATGGAGGTGAAGAAGAAAATCCCATAAATTTTTGCCATAGTTGAAAACTCTAGACCCAACGAGGGATAGGCAGTTTAATGGACTAAACCTTTGGACTAATCTTTGGAATTTTGGGCTATTTCTTTTTGTACCCCTACGGTTTCCCCTGCATCTCCATGAGGTTCATACAAGACAAAACTACCCCCCTTGTCCATGTGTTGTATCATGAAATGGAAGAAACACCTGGATTCTACTTTAGCAACATGTTCTAAATAATTCGAAAGATATGTTTGAATTGTACAATAAAAAAGTTATATTTTTTTAATATGAAAATATCTTTTGAATTGTGTAATATAAAAGTATCTTCTAAATTGTGTTTTTCAAATTACAAAATTTAAAAGTTTTTTTTATACAAAATTTGACTTTTAAATTATTTAATCTAAAATATAACCTTAACTTCCAAATTATTGTTCCAGAATAATTCAATATATGTTTTTAAATTTCATAGCACAATCAAAAATGAACTTTAAACTAAAGGACTTAAGATGGTTGATTCTTCTTGCACTTTCATACCTTCTTATGCCACTCTCATAACTTTTTTGTATTTCAAATATATCTTTTTTTAATATTTCGAATTACATAATCTAGAAGTCTTTTTTTAGATCATAATTAGCTTCCGGATTATGTAATCTGAAAGCTTTTTATGATTAACTTCTGGATTTCATAATCCAAAAGTCTTTTCTATACATAAGATTAACTTTTGGATTATGTAATCCAGAAGTCTTTTTTCAGATGTGTGATTAGCTTCTGGATTACATAATCTAGAAGCCTTTTCTAAATATATCCAAAATATATCCGGATGTGTGAGATTGACTTCCAGATTATGTAATCCAAAATATATCCGGATTACATAATCCATAGACTTATTTCAAATCCAAAAAAGAGTTCTGGATTTTATAAATCTAAAGAACACTTCTGGATCCAAAAACATCTTCCGAATTATGTATGGGAGTGACACAAAAAAGAATAAAACGGTATTTTCACATTTAGTATGGGGTAGCGCAAGAAGGTATGGAGATGTAGGAAGAAAGACTCTTTTAATATTTATAAAAAGCATGTGGGTGTAGGGAGTGCAAAAAAAATTCTAGAATTTTGAAGCCTACAATTTATATATGAGCCACATTGCGTACCCAAAAGAGAAGGGAATTTTATTTGCACCCCTATAATTTCCTTATCGCTCCATAAAAATAAAAATTCTCACTTGCTCTTTTGTTCTATGAAAAAGTGATGTTTGAATTCTACTGTCTAGAAGTCATTTTTATATGAAATAATTTTTTTAATTGCCCAATTTAAAATTTATTTTTTTCATAAAAGTAAACTTTCAAATTACACAATTAAAAATTATTTTTTACTTATACACCGTACAACCTAAAAACTTTTTAATTTGCGATTCTTTAACCATCTCCATAGATGTGCTTATGGAAACAATGGTGTTAAAGGAAATGACCTAAAAAGAAAACTCAAACCAAACCAAGAATCAGATCCCACACAAATTTTGGTACAAATAGAATTAGATTTTTAAGTATTGAAAAATTTGTTTCTTTTTTTCTTTCTTAAATTTCCAAGTTTGGAAACTTGTAAATAGGTGTTATATCGCATCACATCCATAATCATTCGGATATTATATGGATACTTCAAATATTTTTCAATCTTTATTTTTTCAACTTTGAAAACAGTATTATTTAGAATTCTACAATAATTAGTAATTCTTTTCATATATTCTACAGTAATTTTTAAACTTTGAAAACACTATTATTTCATTTTTAAGACAATTTTTTTTTCTATTAAGTTTAAATGTTTTACCAAAAAAAATTGTAACTGTCTTATAAGTAGAAGTAGTTCCAAAGTTTATTTTTTAATTTTTAGAGTTTAAGATTTAGGGTTTAGGGGTCAAATTTAAAAATTGGACATTAAAGACTTGAGAATATGATTCATTTAATATATGCATATTTATTACAGATTACATAAATGGTATATTTTTATAGAAGTATATTTTACATATATTATTCTACTAATAATTTTAAAAAATAGTTTATTTTTATTTTGATCCGTTCTTTGGGTTAAAATTACAAAATAAAAATGATGTTGAATTAAAATTGATATAGTTATCTATAAATGAGCAAAAGAAGGTAAGTTGAAGTTGAGTTTTTTTTAGCAAGTGAAAGTTATGTTTTTAATTATGTTGTTTATGAGAACATAGATTGTTTTGGTTTGACGTGGTGATTGCAATTATGTAATTCAGTAGCCTTTTATGGGTTTGATTTGATCCATGATTATGAAAGAGTTTATGTTGATGGTGTGTTTTAGCTATATGTTTGTGTTGTGGCCATATAATGATGTAATATATTCCTTCCTTTAGAAGCAAACTCTTATGTGCTTCTCATCATTCTCTTTAATAGCAAAATCACCAAATCACATTAATATTTATTTAGTTATACTTTCTAAGATTAGATAGAGTCTTTAATCATATACAAGTTTTATATTTAGTATTTTAGTAAGTTCTTAAGAGAAGAAAAATAAATATATATGTATAAGAACTGTAAATAATTATTTTAAAAATTATGAAACTTTAATTGATTAATAGTATAGAAATATTTAGTGTGAAAGTATATATTTATTACGCTCTTAATGAAAACTCTCAGTGCCTCCTTTTGGTGCAAAATTTAATCATTAAAATGAAGTTTTTTGTGCTATAATTTCAATTATTTTGCAAGATCATGTTTAGTGGCAGAACTCACCTTTTCACTAAACCCATATTAATTTCCCTTTTGAAAACTGAAAATCAAACCCACTTCATTTCTTATGATCAAGCTTACAAATCTAAACCCACCTAATCATTGCTATCAAATCCAACAAAAAAAAAAAAAAAATACATACATTAGGAAAATTAGATACAATAACTCTTTCCATGTATTTAATATTGTTAATTAAATTACAAATTCTTATTAGATCAAGTTTACAAGTTTATATAAATTTTTAAAAATATTTAATATTTTCTTAAAGAAGTTGAATTTAACATATAATATTTAAAAAATAAAAATAAATAGATTTTCACTATAACATTACATAACTAAAAAATATTTAATATCTGAATTAATTATAGTCGATATATACAAAGACTTATCAAATGGAGTGACTTAAGGAACTAATATTTGGCAAAATTCTTTGATTGCCGACCAAACTACCTTATTGCTTTTGATCTTTTTAGTTGTTTGAATGTTTCTATTGACACTTGTATAGTTTTAACAATGTATGTCGAACAATCATTAGGACTAAGATCCTTTGGAAATCACTCGGGCTTTTGAATTGCTTTACAATTTTGAATGTTGAGCGTATCCTTGAATCACTATAACTTAAATAAGCTGAGTCTTTAACATATTGAATGCCGACTTGATACTGGGCCAATATGATTTAAGTAACGAGATTTAGATAGGTTGAACACCAACCAGACGTTGAGGATTGTCATTTTAAGACAATTTCCTTAATCGAAGCAAACTTTATTTTAACTGTTCGAGATTGTCTTGGAGACAAAACTTTCTTAGATGAAGGGTGTAGATTTAGGACATTAGTAGGGATTGCCGTTTTAAGACAAAACTGTTGAAGATGGTTGCTGCCCCTTCAAGATTGTGTTTGATGAAGACTTATATGTAGTGTTTGATGAAGACTTTTATGTACTTTTCATGTATTTTTGCTTTGCTTTAAGTATGTCTTAGTTAGTGCTTAGAGGTTGTCTAAGAGTGGCTTTTTGCTGAGTAACTCACCTCATAACCACTGACCATGTGATAAGAACAAGCATAAGTTTTCTTAAACTGTTTTACACATGTTTTACACAAAAACACGTTTACTGCATAAAAATAAATCTGTTCTTTTCTAAATAAACAGATTCATTTTCTTCACTGATGCCTTGGCTAAAGTCTTGTAAAAATTAGATTTTGTGCATCAGGTATTTTGACTAAGTCTTCTTCTTTTCAAAACAATTGAGTTTTAAATAGTTAAACTTTCTCTGGTTTCGTTTTGAAAAAATAAATCTGTTCACCTGTAAATGAATAGATTCTTTTTGCCTCTGGTGCCATGTCATGCTTAAACGTTTTCAGTTTTATCTCTGCACCAGAATGGTTGACTAAGTCTCCTTACTTAACAAATTCTCTAACTGCTTTTGAAAATAAATCTGTTCATTTTATTTTCAATATGTTCATTTTATAACAGCTTTAACTGTTTTTCAAAATTCTGTTATAAGCTGGCTTTCTATAAAATGCAAACTTGGTTCTGAGTTTAATAACGATTCAAACAGTTCATACATTTGCAAAAAACAAGTTTTGACAGCAGAGAGTTAAGTGTTTTCAAGGATTAGTACTTGTTCTTCAAAGATTTCAAAAAATCACAAAGTGCTTGTTCTTGGTTTAGTTCCAAAAGCTTGGTGTGAGGTGCAGCTACTGTTCTAGCAATCTTGCCTACTGGTTTAAGGCAGATCTGTGTATCCTCAATCAGGTGTAGTCGTTTCACATCTCTTTCTTGTAATTGTTTGGTTGAACACTCTTCTTGATAGGTGTTCTTGAAGAGTGGGTGTGTGTGTATGCTGAAATAGGTTTTTTCAGCAAGAGTACCTAAGTTCTTGTAGGTTTCAAGAACAGTGGGAATTGTACTTGGTTGTACTGTGTGTTAGTGATTTCCACCTGTTGTTGGTGAAGACTGGATGTAGCTCAGGTTGAGTGAACCAGTATAATTGCTTGTGTTCATTCTCTCTCTCTCTCTGCAATTTCGTTTCTGCATAATTGATAAAACAGCAAAGAAATAAATCTGTTCAATTGAAAATAAATCTGTTCTTTCTGGGCACTGTGCATACTGTTCTTGATTTCTGAAAAAGGTGTTTGAATCTGATAAGAACATATATAATCTGCTAAAAACCATTGGAACAGATTTACTGTGATAGGCTGCTCAAGAAACTGTAAATGCTATTAATTGAACCTTAAACAAATTGCTTAAAGTTGAAGCTTGCTGTTCTGTGATTCATTGTTCTTAATTTCTGGAAAATTGCTTGACATCAAGAAGAACACTCATAGTCTGTTAAAAGCCACTGGAACAGATTGTTTGCAAAGGTCACTCAATTAATTAGCATGCTATCAATTGAACCTTAATCACGTGCTTGAAATTGAAGCTTGCTGTTTTGTGTTTCACTGTTTTTCAGATCTGATATTTGTGTGTGTGCTGCTGGAAATTCTCACTGCATAATCTTGTGATTAACCTTGCTGAATTAAAAGCTTTTCAAACAAAAACAGTGCTGAAATAAATCTGTTCATTTTCACATAAATCGATTTATTTTCTGTAAAACTGTGTTAAACTCTGTTTTTGCGAGAAAGTTTTAAAAGGTCAATTCACCCCCTCTTGAACTTTGGCACTATTAAACCCAACAAAAACTTCCTTAACCGTATTGGCGCATTACGCGTTCGTTTAAAAAGAACTACTAATTGTTAAGTAAGGTACCTTGAACGGGAAGGGTTCTTAATTGTTAAGCAAGCCGACTTGGCCGAAGAGTTCGTTAAGGAAATCAACAAACGTTCCATATTCTTCTTGGTGGTGTATTGATCAATTTAACTGTTTGACAAATATTGAAAAGTAAAACGCAGTTTAAAGAACAGTTTGCTGGTGGGCTGTTAATAAGGAACAATTGGTTTATGGTCTGTACACAGTTCTGGGTTGGAAAAGAGTTGTTTCTAATTTTAGGGCATTTTAGGTGATATTGGTTAGGGGTTTTTTTATTTTGTTTCTCTATTTTGTGCAGTGATGTTGTTTGTTTGATACTCTTTTTGGTGGAGATAGTTAAAAAGCTTGAAGAATAGGAAATGTTTTTTTTGTCTTTGTATGAATATCATCAACGGGGAGGTGGAATACCAACTGCACTCATCCCCAAAAACTTGCAAGTTTTGGTATAAGGGGCCTTTATATAGAGAGACTGGGAGAAGAAAAATTTACAATGTGATCTCAATTTTATGACTGGCTGGAAAAGAAGAACATGTAATGTCATTTTAAAGTTGTATGAGGCTCTATTGGAGTTTTGGAAGTATATATGATTGAGACTTCTTTAAGATATATATGATTCTACCCTAAATTATTTTGCTCAGTAGGGCTTTGATGTTTTGGAGGAACTTGACTTTTTTTTTAATAAGGATTAAAGCATCTTTTAAATACTTCAATTAATTTAATTTATTTTTGACTAATAAAAAATTATATTTTCATTTTTATTAAACTCTAAACTAGAGAATACAGATTTGATTTTTTTTAAAATCACAATTAACTTCTTTTTTTCTTCTTCTAATATTTACATTTATAAAATAATTTTATTAAATTTTTATTCTATAATAATTTTAAAGTATCCATGGTATGGGTTGACATGTGTGGATATATAATTATTAATAGTAACTTTTAAACGAATATTCATACCCATCACATGAACAATTAAGTTTTTTGAAATTTTAGTTAATTTTTTTAAAATATAAATCCTAATATTTATAGGTAATAATATTTTTTAAAAACCAAAAATTTATATTTTCATTAACCAAAGAGGAAGCTTTATGTTTTTTTTTTTTTTTGTAAAGTTCTTTAAATTTGACAAACAAATTTGTCTATTTGTATAATAATGTAATATTATAAATTATATATATAGTTATTAACAAATCTCTTTGGATATAAGATTTTTCTCTGTTCTCTCTCATCCAAAGGGTTTTGGTGCGGTTAGGGTTTGTATGGGTGGTCGTTCATTCTCCAGCTTGGTGGTGGACGGTGGTGGCGCAGGGGTCGTGGGTGTTGGTTTGTGGCAGCGTAGTAGTCTGCCGAGACGCTGGTGGTGACACGGTGACTCTCTACATCTGCATCCAAGGTGTATTGTTTCCTTAAATTTCTTCTTGGAAATTCTATTGCACACAACCAAAGTTGCCACCTTTTTCATGTCGCCAGTTCTAATTTGTGATAAAGTCACGAATTTTATCGAAATTTGTGGTAAAGTCACGATTTTTATCAATATTTGTATTAAAGTCAAGATTTTTAGGTGGTGTGGCCAGTGGGACGGTGGCAGCTGGCGTGGGCTGGTCGACAGCTTGTTAGCCTTTGAGAATGGCGGAGGGCTCTACAGGTTTCCTCATCCCATGGGCTTGTTTGATGGACTGAGAAGTGTTCCCTAATAAGAAAGCGTATGTTATGTCAGGCTTTGGGAAATACATGTGACATTCCTTTGTCCCAACTACCTACTCATTGTATTAAGGGAGACATGGTTGTTGTCCAGGTTGATGAGGCAGATTACTTGGCTGGTCTTGAGGATTGCAAGACCCATTTACATGGTCGAATTATTCTATATAAGGGGGACAAACCTCTCACTCACCTTGATTTAACTAAAAAGTTGTAGCCGCTGTGGAAGACTCTTGAACCGTGGAAAACAATTCCTCTTGGGAAGGGTTTCTATGAGTTTGAGTTCGTTTCTTTAGAAGACATGCGATGGGTCCCTCGGGATGGGTTCATTGTAGTTATCTTCAAGTTTCTTGAGATTGTTTGCCTGGACAAAAGACTTTATTCCAACTACTATGAAGAGTACTAAAACTCAGGTCTGGGTTAGAATCTACCATTTGCTTTTGGAATATTGGAGACCAAGGGCGATATTTTCCAAAACCAGAGGTCTTGGTACTCCTTTGTCTTTGGATGATCATACCATGAGAAAGAATAGCGGTTTGTTTGCTAGAGCGTTGTTGGATATAGATCTGTTGTCCCCTCTTCCCGATCACCTCTTGGTTGAATGTCCAGACTTTTCTTTTGTAGTTGATGTGGAATATGAATGGCTCCCTCCATTTTGCTCTCACTGTAAGATGATTGGGCATGAGCTTGCTCAGTGTCGCGTGATTCATGATCAAACTCGTGTTCCTGGACCTCAACATAAACCTTCTCAAAAGACAACTCCTGATGAACGTGAATAGGGGAGGGTCGCGGTTCCTAAACAACGTAAAGAGTATCGGAAGAAAGATCCCCAGCCGAAGCTCGTGGAAGGCCCTATTGATAAATTTACAACTGATGCTCCTGGCAGGGCTAATGCAGGGTCACTCTTGGGTCACCTTGCTTCTGATAAAATAGATGGAGGGGAGGATGATTTTGCAGATATGCCTCCTCTCGAGGATGCCTCGGATCATGATAGGTTTTCACCTAGGCAGGGGTTGTTCATTCCCACTTTGGATATTTCAGAACCGGGGATGGTAAGGAATTCACGTGTTGTTATGCAAGCCAAGGGCTCAGAGTCACAACTTGTAGCATTCAGTTACGACTCCTATTGACGATCATCATATGGAGGTCTATGCTTTTGTGGTTGTACCATCTCCGTCGCGTCTTACCTCTCCTCGAAGGGATAAATCACATGGGGATACTAAAGCACCAATTAAGACTCCTATTGATGGCCATCATGTGGAAGTCTTTGCTATTGTGACAGTACTATCTCTGTTGCGTTATACCTCCCCTCGGAAGGCTAAATCTCTTAGGGATGTTAAAGCACTACTCCTCGATAATGATATGTTGGTCCTACAAAATCACTTTTCCTCTCTTGATGGTTTGGAAACTACAGATGTGGGAGGTGCTCCTCATATTGGTACGTCAATTATTCCGACTACCATTGTTGAATTTAATTCTGACTATATCACTGTTGAAAATTGGGTTGTCTCCAAATTTTGGGTTGATCCTAATGAGATGTAGGAGCATGCTAGTGATACTTGGGAGGAAATAGTTCGCACTAAAAGAAAACCAGGGAGACCACCTAAGGGGACTGGTAAATCCAAAAAAAACGGCTAAGGCAGTTCTCTCTACAATGTCACAATGTAGGTTTCTTCATTTTCTGGAATGTTAGAGGACTGGGAAACCACAAAACTTTGAATATGTTGATTAGTTTACTTAAACTACATAAACCCCTTCTGGTATTTCTTGATGAACCTATAATGTTGTACATTGATGTTTTCGAAGTCCTTTTCAAATCTGTTAATATGTATTTGGTGGCTACGTCTCCTATTGTTAATAAAGCTGCTAAGATTTGGTGTTTGTCAGTTCCTAATCTTGTCCAAAATTTCTTGGTCATGATCAGTTTGTTTCTGTAACTTGCCTTCTGCATGATAAATGTTTTAGCTTTACAAGTGTTTATGGTGCTAACACATACTTGGTTAGACAATTTTTTTAGGGATCTTAGTTTCTTCACAGAGCCTTGGTGTATTCTGGGAGATGTTAATGTTGTGCTCTCGGCTGATGACTGCAAAGAAGGTGGCTCCTAATTAGGTTTCTTGTAGTGAATTTCTTGATTGGATTAATACTAATGATCTTTCTTGCATGTCTTTTACTGGATCTTGTTATACTTGGTGTAATGGAAGGAGAGGGTTGCATAGAATTCATAGAAGACTGGATAGGGCATTATGTAATGGAGTGTGTATGGATGAATGGGATTCTGGTACTATTAGGTTCTTGTTAAAAATTGTTCTGATCATTCCCCTATTCTTGCTAGTCTTGCTAGTAATTCTTTAAGGAAGGTTAGCAATTTTCGTTTCTTTTCTATGCGGCTTCAGGAGACTTCATGTATGAAGCTTATTCATGATTCTTGGGCTAATAAGGTTGTTAGTTGTCATATGTTTATTTTGCAACATAAGTTAAAAAGGTTGAAAATTGAGCTCCGAGACTGAAATAAAAATTCTTTTGGTAATGTTCACAATGCAGTTCTTCTTAAGCAATGTCTCCTCCTTGGTATTCAACAAAACTTAGAGATTGCTAGTTTGTCTAATATTCATGGGCTTCTTTGTCAAGAAAAGATTGCTAAGGAGGAACTTGATCATGCTCTTCACTGTCAATATTTATTTCTTAGTAGAGGTATCTCTAAGCTTGTGAATGATAACAAAATTCTACCTATGGCTAGCCCGCAAGGTTATCTCAGTCTCTCATTTTTTATATGGTGATGACATATTTGTTTTATGTAGGGAAAAAAATAAGTCTCTTAGAAATTTGAGTATTTTTCTTAAAACATATGGTGATTTTTCTGGTCAATATGTTAATAATTCTAAGAGTAGTTTTTTCACCATGGATAATTTTGCAAGATTTGTCACCAAAATTCAACGTATTTTTTTCTTGTAGTCATGGTTATTTGCCTTTCATTTATTTAGGAGTGCCTATCCTTGTTGGTTCTCCAAAGTGTAGATTTCTTCAACCTTTGGTTGATAAAGTCTAACTGAAGCTAGCATCATGGAAAGGTAAATCTCTTAGCATGATGGGTCGAATTCAGTTGGTTAATACGGTGAATACTGGATTTCTAGCTTATAGCTTTAATATGTATAAATGGCATGTTTCACTTCTTAAGCAAGTTGAGTAGTGGTGTCGAAATTTTATTTAGACCGTGAAAAAATGCATAGTTACTGTGAATTGGGATAAGATTTGTTCTCCTTTTGAGAATGGAGGTTTGAAGATTATTCATCTTCATCATGAAAATAATGCATATCTTCTTAAGCTTGCTTGGAACTTTGCTTATAACAACAGGCATTGGTCTTTTCTCTTGAAAGTCATGGTTCTTAAATCAAAATACGAGTTTAGAAAGGTTTATAGATCTTCCTCTCTTTGTGATGTGAGTTGATTTTAAGATTACACACTTTATGGGTTGCACTTTGTCTATGGTTTTTTTATATTTTGAAGTAGAATATGGTGAGAAACCCAAAGAAGATTCCCATTGGACACGAACTTAACCAAGTGGTTAAGTTAGTGTAAATAATCACTTCTAGATGGCAAAGAGAAAACACAATTATATGGTGATGATGATGAAGAGGTGAGAAATTGAAGCATATAATGGAAAGCAACAAGATGGAAAAACCAAAAAGGAAAAGAAGAACACAAGAATATAAGAGGAATGGAAATGGTGCAAGGAAGGAAGAGATGAAGAGATAGAGGAAGCTTATGGATGATGATGGTGGTCATGCCGGAGTGGTGGGAGACTCCAAGATGAGTGGTGAAGAGTCGCCATTTGCAGTGCATAAACACCCAAGATAAGACCCACAAAAAGAGAGCACTCAAGACTCACTCAACACTCTGACAAAGTTTCTTTTCTATTCAAAATTCAATGTGTGAAATACACGAGGCAAGACACTTTGTTTATAGGAGAAAATGTCTTGGAGAACAAGATAAAGGGGTAGGGGTGTCATTTTTTATAAGCCTTCTAGAAGGTAGGTCAAAGAAACCCTAAACCTAGAAGCACTTGTCATGAAAGGTAGGCTTGGCATAAGTCCAAATTACTAAGCACACCCTACTCAAATTACTAAGAACACCTTATTCTAGTTTATTTGAACCTAATTTACTGAAATTACAAATAAAGAAACTAGCTGATGCTCAGGTCCCATCACATGGGCTCTGCTCTTGGTGATTCTCTGAGGAATGATAGGCTCTGCGGTACTAGCTAGTGGATGGTCCTGACCTATCCCTAAATCATGTCTCATGCTCTAGGTCATTCTTCTGGAAGGTTGGGCTTGGTTTGGCCTGGAATTAAGAAGTTTTATTCTACTATACTTGATTATACTTCTTGGATTGTTGGTACAAGTACTTTTATTAATTTCGCTAATGATAAATGGTGTTCTACTACTTATTTAGCAAATATTGCAGGGTTATCTGAGGGTGCTAGCTTTCCGGATACAATCTCTCAGATTTGGATAGGTTGTGATTGGAATATTCCATTGTCTTTACAGCAGATGCCTCATTTTTTTAATCATATCATGGTTAGGGAGGAACATGATATTCCTAACATATCACCTTCACAAGGTAACTCATAATCTTCCTCACTTTGGCTTTTTGAAGAGGTAGGGAAGCTAGATCTTGAGGATTGGGAACTATGTTCACTCACTACAACTCCCCCTTTACCATCATTGTTCTTTTGGTTGGACAATTGGCAGCTATGTGCCCAAAACCTAAACAATTAAAACATTTTGTACTTGAGGTTTTGGTGGGTGACTTAGGGGTAAAGGTGGAAGGTTTGTCTTTAGAATCTCTATGAAGAGAAGTGGTTTCTTTTGAAAAATTGGAAGGAAAAGTTTTTGTAGAAATTTTGTTTTTATCCTTCCATGAATATTTGTAGAATCCATCATTATGAGCATTTTTGAAATTTGTTTTCTTCAAAAGTTGTGATTCCACTTTGATGTCTAGGTGAACCAATTTCTCTAAAGAAGAGTACTCATACAACTCTACAATATCTTGAATTTCTCTTCTTAAACCACTCACAAACCCAGTTATCTTTGACTCTTTACTATCATGCATATTAATTTTAGTCAAAGTGGTTTCTAAGTCCTTAAAATATTCATCTACCATCCTAGGTCCTTAATGAAGCCGTTGGAGCTTCAACAAGAGTTCCTTCCTATAATTAGGAGGAACAAACCGCACGCGCATGCATTCCTTTAAATCATACCAAGAGACCACGACTGACCTCTTGTTCAAACCAATGTCCATTACAACTTGATGCCACCATTGACATAGTCTAAAAACTTTAGGGATGCTAACTTAACTTTTTGGTCCTCTTCGACCTCATACACATTAACGACTTTTTCTACTTTAGCTTCCCATCCTAAATACAAATTGGGGTCACTTTCCCCATTAAAACTAGGTAATTTAACAAAAGGAAAAGAAGGATTTGGTGGTTGGTGTTGATGGCACCTCTCTTCAAAGTTGTGTACTCTCCAGTCTTGTTCTTCTTCTTGACTCTCATAGTGCATATAATTTCTAGTAGCTCTTCTAGGCTACCATCTCCTTTCTCTAGCTTTCCTCTCTTGAGCATCTTATAATCTTTGCATTCTTTCCACTAGTTGCCTCATTTCCTCTTCTTTGTGGGCCAAGCTTCTCTTGGCATCCGCACGCTCCCCCATAAGATGTGCTCTTATAGGAGATTGTGGCTTTGAAGACTCTCCAGAAGATAAATGAGCCATGATTGTGCACAAAAGAAAGCAAAAAATTGGTGAAATAAAAATTTAACCCACACACTCACTTGTATCACTCGACTATTTAGTAAAGGAGGAAAAAGTTTTAATTCACTCAAGAAAGATTTGCACTCTAAAAAGGTTTACCCTTGGTAGGAACACTTCAAGTAAAAAAGGTCAAAGCTCTTAACACTTTCTCACCAAAAAACCCTTAACAAAACTTAAGAAAGATTTGCATACAAGCAAGAAAAGATAAAAGAAAGAAAGCTAAACCAAAGTAGAATTTAAAGGATGACAAAACTTTGAACAAGACAAACAAGAAAAACACTTATGAAGACTCAAAGAAACTTACTTAAACTTTTAACTATGAAGTTTTGATTTTCTTAGAAATTTTAAAAGCAAGAAGGATAAAATTCCACAAATATGAAAACAATTTGCCAAAAAAAAGAATCTTCTTTAGTAATTGAACTTTGAAATGTGAATGCACTCAAATTGTTTCTTTTGTCTTTTGTTCTATGGATTCAATACTTCCACATTTTTTTATCATGCATATTTTAACTTCACTTTTCAATTTTCACAAATAGCTTGGGATTCAATTCATATGATCACTTGAATTCTTTGTTTGGATCTAAATCAACTTCTACTCAAACAAATTCTAATTGATTTTTTGTTCTTCACAATTAAAAATAAATATAAGCAGAATGAATTTAAGACTCCTAGAACACTAAGAACGTAAGACTCAAGCAAAAGAGGTAAGGAAAAAAAATTGACAAAAAAAATCAAAAGCAGAATTTAGAGTGCTTAATGAATAAAAAGCCAAAATGTAAATGAAAAGAATTTTAAGACGGAATTGAAAGGTGCTAAATGCAAAGCAGAATTTAAATTGTAGGAAAATAAAGCAAAATTGAAATGTGCTGGAATTTTTAAAACAGAAAAATCAACTAAAAAGATAAGCACAAGTTAAAACCATGCTCTGATTACCACATGATGTGAGTTGATTTTAAGATTGGACATTTTATGGGTTGCACTTTGTTTATGGTTTTTTATTTTTAAGCAGAATATGGCGAGAAACCTAAAGAAGATTCCCACTGGACACGAACTTAACCAAGTGGTTAAGTTAGTGTGAAGGTTCACTTCTAGAGGGCAAAGAGAAAACACAATTTTATGGTGATGATGATGAAGAGGTGAATAATTAAAGCATATAATGGAAAGGAACAAGATGGAAAAACCAAAAAGGAAAAGAAAAACACAAGAATATAAGAGGAATGGAAATGGTAAAAGGAAGGAAGAGATGAAGAAATAGAGGAAGCTTATGGATGATGATGGTGGTCATGCCACTTGGAGTGGTGGGAGACTCCAAGATGAGTGGTGAAGAGCCGCCACTTGCATTGCACAAAACACCCAAGATAAGACCCAAAAAAGAGAAAACTCAAGACTCACTCAACACTTTGACAAAGTTTCTTTTCTATTCAAAATTCAATGTGTGAAATACATGAGGTAAGACACTCTATTTGTAGGAGAGAGTGTCTTGGAGAACAAGATAGAGGGGTAGGGGTGTCATTTGTGAGAAGCCTTTTAGAAGGTAGGTCAAAGAAAACCTAAACCTAGAAGCACTTGTCATGAAAGGTAGACTTGGCACAAGCCCAAATTACTTAGCACACCCTACTCAAATTACTAAGAACACCCTACTCAAATTACTAAGCACACCTTACTCTAGTTTATTTTAACCTAATCTATTGAAATTACAAATAAGGAAACTAGTTGATGTTTTGCTCCCATCACATGAGCTCTGCTTCTGGTGATTCTCTGAGGAATGATAGGCTGTAAGGCACTAGCTAGTGGATGGTCCTGACCTAGCCCTGGATCATGTGTCATGCTCTGGGTCATCCTTTTGGAATGTTGGGCTTGGCCAGGGGATGCTTTATCTTTCAGGTCTTCATCACTTTGGCCTGGAATTAAGAAGTTTTGTTCTATTATACTTGATATATACTTATTGGATTGTTGGTACATGTACTTTTTGTTGAACCAAGTGGTGTTCAAGCTTTGAAGAATCCAAACCTTTTGAAGGATGTTGAAGCCTTGGCTGTGCTTGCTGTTGCTGTGCTGGTTTAGTCTAGTTCTAGGGTAGTTTGAATGTTGTAATCCACCCTTTGATTAAATCTAAAGCATAGGCATTCTCAATCTTTTTGAAAGTAAAATGTTTTTGAAACAGAGTTAAAATAATCGATTGTTTTGTCGAAACAACCGATTGTTTACACTTAGATGTTTTGAGAAAAGATTTGAAAACTGTTTTTCAAATGGTTAAGCTGTTAAAACAAAAACAACTGATTGATTCGAGGAAACAACCGATTGTTTGTTTTGGGACCATAACAGAAAAACTGTTTTATCTTTGACTGAGCTTTAAATGATTTAACTGCTTACGCTCCAGTCATTAAATGCTTTGACCAATCTTTTAATGCAATTTAAGAGTTTGTTAAGATTTGATAACAAACTACATCTTTGAATAAATTCAGAAAAACAGATTTGAGAATTAATCTTTGACAAGTTTTTTGCTAAGAGTTTTTGAGTTTTTCAAAGAGCTGAGATTGCTGAAAGTTTGTGATTGATCAAAGTTTGTGGAATAGGATTCTGCTTGTATTGATTTCAGATTATCTTTTGTAGCAAGTGTAATTCTTGTACTCTGTGAAACAAGTTTCGTTTCTGTGTTTGCTGAGATTGGCTGTGTGTTCTTGAGGGGATCAAGATCAACAATCTTAGTGTTGGTGTATTGGCCAAGAAGAGTGTGTGTCTTGAGGTGTTCAATGTCACTTTCTTGGTTGTGGTGTAAGTGATCAAGTTGTGATTGCTTAGTGGATTTCCTCAGAGGGTTTCTGAAAAGACTGGATGTAGCTCTGGATTTGGAGTGAACCAGTATAAACATCTGTGTGCATTCTCTCTATCCCTAACTCTTTAAATTCAGTTTTGATATTTGTTAACTGGTATAAACAACCGATTGTTTCGGTAAAACAACCGATTGTTTTTACTAGTGTTGTGCCTTTTGCTTTATGTTTTGAAAAACGGATTTCTTAATCAAGGTTTTCTCGAAGTAATTTCATTCAAGGTTGAATAGATTGCGAAAACTCTCTTTAAACAATTCACCCCCCTCTAGTTTAAAGTCATATATTCTAACACTTTTATTAATTTCTGGAATGATAAATGGTGTTTTACTACTTCTTTAGAAAATATTGCAGGGTTATCTGATGGTGCTAGCTTTCCAGATACAGTATCTCAATTTTGAACATGTTGTGATTGGAATATTCCCTTGTCTTTACATCAAATGCCTCAATTTTTTAATCATATCATGGTTAGGGAGGAACAAGATATTCCTAATTGGACTACGAGTCTTGTTGTTTCACTCTTAAATCGATTGGAACTTTTTTCTTGGAACCAGGAGTTCCCTGTGGTTGGGGTAAATTCATTTTGTCTTCATCTATTCCGCCTTCCAAAACTCTACTACTCTGGAAAGTTTTTCATGGGCGACTTCTTACAGATCAGCATATTCAGAATAAAGGTTTGTATATATGTTCTATGTGTACGCTTTGTGAAAAGCACAAGGAATCTATTCAACATTTATTTTTTGAATGTTCTAATGCTTTGCATATTTGGAGTTAGGTTTGACAAATTTTTCTTACTTCTCATTTATCTAATAAGGATTATCTTCTTTCTTTAATTAAGAGTGATGGTAGTCCTTTGGTTAAATTGATTAAGCTTGTTGTGATAACTTTTTCTATTTAGATGATATGGTGTATGAGGAATTATGTTAGATTTCAGGATAAGATTGATGTTTGTAGGGTTATTTCAATAATTAAATATTTAACTTGTGTAGTGGGAAATTCTTCTAAAGCTTCAATGAAGAATGATATGTTGGATTTCAACGTGATTAAGTTTTTTGGTATTAATACTCGTACTGGTAAAGTTCTTTGTCCTCTTCCTATTAGATGGGAGTTCCCTTCACCAGACTAGGGTAAAATTAACACTAATGAGGTTGCTAGGGGATATCCTGGTCTTGCTACTTGTGGAGGTATTTTTCGTGGGAGTATGGGGGAGTTTATTGGTGCTTTCTTTGCATTTCTTAAAGTTCAGATTGCTATGTTTGCTGAGTTTTATGGAGTTATACATGTTATGGAGAAAACTCAAAAGATAGGGCTTACTAATGTATGGCTTTAATGTGATTCTACCTTAGTTTGTGCCGCGTTTACTATTAGGACTAATGTTCTGTGAATGCTTTTTGTCTTAATTACTATGGAAAAATCAGGTTTAGAGTTACTAATATTTTTCGTGAAGGGAATGCGTGTGCTGACAAGTTGGCTAATATATAGGATTTATTCATAGAGAATTATTTCATTGGTATAATAGGGTTCCATTTAGTCTGTTCTTAGAATTTTTTATGAATAGGTATTCTACCTATGTATTATTTTTGTTAACACATGAGTTTTGGTCTAGTTCCCCCATATATTCTTTTTGTATTTTCTTTTTTTTAATAATATTTTTTTCATGTTATGATAAATGATTGTTGTTGCTTGAGGTGCCAACCTAACTGAGATGTCAAGTTGCATAGTGATATCTAATGAAAACTTTTATATAAAAAAAAACTTTATGATAAAAACAATAATGTAATTTTTAAGTTTTAAAAACGTCGGGACATAGATTACAAGAATTAAAAAATTAAAATGAAGCAAAGTAGAAAATAAATACAAGTTGAACTAATACTTATAATTTATATTATTATTTAAGTATACATTATTATTAAGCGGTAATGTATATGTACATATCATATCAATAGTTTATGAAAAAAATGAATTTTATTATGTTCTCATTTAAGTTTTGTTCGTTGTTTCTCACAAAATTATGAATAGGTGTATTTTTAACTTGTTGACCATTATTGAGTTTAAACCGTTTTTCTGAAAAATAACCATGACAATGCTTACGATGGAAGACAATATTCAAAAACCTAGTAAGACGTGAAATAATATCACATACACAAGCAAAGTCAGAAAAAAAAAAGTGAGAAAGTTGTAATGTCAAATACATTACAACAAAATTTGTAATATGCATTTATAATGGAATAATTGAATAACTAACCGTTTCTTTAATTCCATGTTAGGTAAGAGGGTTAGGTGTATCCTCGAGGGAGACAATGGGGAAAGGTTTTTTATTCTCTACACCAAAATGGTTTAGTGAAAGCTTGCTTTTATGGTCCCTACTTATTTTTCAGAAGAAGGCTGGCCCATGAGGGAGATTTATTTAATGACCCTTACATAGTGGGCCTAACGGTTGATCAGAATATGATAGGATCAAACCTTTTTGAGGCCCATGTTGTCTACGACATTTATGATTAACTTTTTGTTTAGAGTAGGGCCCAGAATGGCCCATATCTGAGCTCGTTACTCATCAACCCAGCAACCCTGTCTCCATAACAACAACCATACTTAAAGGAACTTCACACCAAATCTCACACCCAGTCTACTCTACCAAGAAAAAGGGTTTCCACTTCATTTTGCAGATTACCCAAATTCTATTGGATGCTAATTGAATGTAGTTTGCTTTGTACTGCACAATCTTCCTCTTAGAAAGTAAAATTACTAATTGGAGAGGGTGTTTAAAAGAGTTTTTAATTTTTTTTATGGTACAAATAGTGAGTATTTTGTTATACTTGTAAGATTAATTTATGAGTTTTCATATACATACTTTTATAAGTTTTGAATAAATTTTATATAAAAGATTCCCAAAATTGGAAAAATTACTGATTTTTTTTTTTACAATTCATAAGGACTTGGTTGGAAAATAACAAGTGCATACCTAATATTATATATATTTATGATAAAAGTAGATAAATTAAATATATCAAAAATATTATATTTTTAATGAACAAAGGAAAATCTAGACCGACTTTATTGGTACTTACAAATTTACTTGTGGAAGTCGAAACCACTAAACTAGCGTCTAAAAATGAGATTGACAATTCAAAATATTGGACATAATCAAAAGAAATAAACGAATGGGTTGCACCTGTGTTATACAGTACACTTAAAATCTTACCTTTAATGAAATATGTATCTTGAATCAGAACATGGTTTTGAGCGGTTTCAAGGCCATTCATGGTGTAGAATCTTCATGTTATCGTTGGTCTTGCCTTGGGTGTAGAATGATTGGAATGTGGTTTTTGTTATTCACATTTAGAAATTACATAAATAGGTTTTCCAAATTTGAGACATACAAGTCCTTAAGATGAAAATCTTTAGCATAATGATCTTTTCCACGCTTAAGACACCTAATTTAACTATTCACAAGTCGACTATAATTTTTAGAATGAAATTGATTGAGTTGAGATCTCCATTGGGGGCAATTAAAAGGTTTTTCCTCGTCAAGTCTCCTTTTATTTGACTTAGGTATGATATACTTTGGGTTATTATTTCTACTATTTTAAAAATCTTTTAGAAATTTACACTTGTGCATAAATGTAAGAAAATTAGAAATATATAATATTCCCACTACATTTCTTAATTTAGACCTAAGTCCATTCTCAGATTTTATGCACTTCATTCTTTCATCTAGGTGATAAAACAAAAGTAGAATACTTTCTTAATTCTTTAAACTTAGAGACATATTTGTTGGATATCTTAGGGTATTTGATGAGGTTTAGGTTGTTTAGTTTTAGGTTAGTCTTGTGTCTACAGTTTATCTTTTGCTAAATAAGATGATGGATTTCAGATAAAGTTTTTAAAATGGTTTGAATGTTTTTGAAAAGGTTTTTAAGATAGTTTATGAAAGTTTAAGTTTTTTTCATCTGTTCATTTCATAAATCAATTTATTGAAAATACTTATAAAAGATTTAACTATTTTCTATGAACAATTTTAATATTTTAAAAACATTATGTTTTAATAACTTAGATAAAATAATTTTTTTCGGGTCAAGTTTTTAACATATGAGAAAAACTGAATTATACGAGTAATTTCACTTTAACTGAAATTAACCAGTAAATTCGTGTTTTACCATATTCTTAGTGAGAATTATGTTTTAAAAACAATTTTGTTGTTTGTCAAGAATATCTATATAGATTCCTTTAACCTTCAAACGTTAGAGTAACACTTTTGTTTTTGAATTTGAAATTGAGAGAAACATTGGTTTACTGTTCACAAAGCTTTTGAAAAGTTGTTCCATCATCTTGTTAGAAAAAGTTTTAAAGAGAATGCTGAAAAACTAGAAACGAAAAAGTTTTAAAGAGAATGCTGAAAAACTAGAAACCCAGTTTGAGTTATCTGGTTTCTGTTCCAAGGTGTTTTCAATTCTTTATTATTATTTTTTCTTGTAATTGAATTGTATTACAGCGCAAGATAGGATTTCTTAGATACTATAAATTGTAAGAGGGTGTTACAACTGATCTTGTAGGATTCAAGATTGTTGTTCTTGTTTCTTCTTTGTACAATTTTGTGTTGTTCTTAGTGAAATCCATTTCGGTGGGATGTGGTAATTGGATGTAGCTCTTCAAAAGAGTAAACCAGTACAAGAATTTTGGTGATCTTTAATTCTGTTATTTCTACATTTTAATCTGCTACATATTAATCTTCCTTTACAATTTAATCAATTGTTTATGTTAAAGAACTTATTATCTTTTTCTCTAATACATTCTGATAAAATTTGAATAAACTGTTTAGTGAGATAATTGGTTTATTTTTCTGACACGTTTATTGATTAAATTTTTTATCAATTTCTTTAATTAACAATCGACTGAATTATAATGTTTTTCAATATAAGCTGAAATTTATGAAAATGTTTTGTGTTAATTCATCCCACTTGAACTTGGCCTCCATCTAATTCAACAATATTCTCCTAGTGACATATGTTGAGCCAATAGACAAATTAATACCCATCAAACAATCTCATGATATGAGAGTCTGTATATTTTGATGATAACAAACATTATAAAGTGTGATGTGGTATAAAACAATTCATTCATGTGCAGTATAAGTTGAGACAAAAACAATAGATAAGTCAAGCAAGACTCAAGATGATACAACAAGAAAAATTATTGTGGACAAACAAATGACACACGTTTTTAATGTCAGAAAAATTTCTCATCATAAAAAGGGCCAGATAAAATAATTGAGAAAGATCACATCAGACGATTCTATTGTTGACGAACTCATTAAAAGCTCACATTAGACAAAACCCCTTGAGATGTAAGAATATTATGTAGCACCTCACGATTATTTATCTTATTAATTCATCAATTACCATAATTATCCTATTATATTATTGGTAATTACTTGATGGACGTAATTACTCTTATCATAAATAATTAGGGTTTCCCCTTAGGTGTATTATAAATAGAGATTACCAGACAACTAAAGTGACACCCTCATATTCTAACATCACACGGCCGAAACTCATTCCCTAAAGGGATTTTCGAGCCTCTCATCTCTTTGTCTCTCTACTCACATAATTTCATTCTAAGCGATACACCTTAAAAGGGAACCCGATCAAGATCATGTCTTCGTCCCTCAGCCATACGATCACGGGTCTACCAGGTATTATTTAATCATTATTCACGTTTCATTATATGATTGAGGAATCCTAATCCAACATGTGGTATCAGAGCATTTATGTTGCTTAATCGATTCTTCTTTCGTTTTCCCTAAATTTGGAAGAAACGAGGATTTTGATTCAACCTATTGATTTTCGATGTTTTTATTTTGATATATTATTGAACCACTTATTTTCGAAAATCAACCTTGATATCATAAAATAAATTTTAATTTTTTCGAGATCCATAAAAAATTTAATATGAATGTTATGTGTTCTTCATAATTTTCGTGAGTATTCCCTTATTTCGAATGAAATTAATTTTGATTCTATGTTCATGAATGTTATGTGTTCTTCATATAATTTTCGTGAGTATTACCTTAATTAGGAATGGATTTAATTTGATTGTGTTTTCCTAAAAAATAAAAAAAATAAAAATTGATATCTTAGTCTCCAAGTTTTTCCTTATTTAGGATAGTATATTCTTGCCTTATTAATTTCCGGGTATTAATATTATTATTATTATTACTATTTTCGAAAATAGCAGTCGTGTCAAACTTGGAAACATATCAATCTAATTAAAATTTTGAAGACCAAATTTAAAACCAAATCCCTAATATTCCGCTACTCACCTTATCGGCTTTACGAGTAACATATTTTCGCGTTTCCTTTTATTTATCGAATTAAATATGGTAAATCTCATGATACCGTAATTATGTTTAAAAAAATAAAATTAAAAATTAAAAAAAATTACTTATTTTGTTAAACTCTTAAAAAAAATAAAAAATATTAAGTTTGACAAATTTAAATTTAAATTTTTGCTTTAAATTTAATAACAGGAGTCTCCCTTCTGTCAAACGATGATGGGTTATGTCTTGTTTTTTGAGTGTAATTAAGCACCTTCACTTACTTGTGAGTACACTTAATTATTAAATATTCACATGACATTTGCCTAAAAACATAATTATTTCTATTTTGTCCAACGATGTTTGATGCACTTGTGTTTTGCAAACTTAATATGTGCATAAGCTTAAATGTTCACTTCTGTTCAAAGATGATGTGTCACATTCTTATTGCACATACCTTACTTATAATTGTTCATTATGCTTAAATAATTGGTAATTAACCAAAGTGAAAGCTGATTGTTTAAGTAGAACCTAATCTAGTCTATTATTTTGATGTTATAATAGATTTTATCACAGCTTCATTATCATAATGGTTCTTACTTATGCCTGCTTTAGATCTAAGTTTCCCTATGCCACTCTAACTTTTTCCTTAGCCTAAGTATCTTAATTCGTCGTCTAACCAGCCCCTAATATGGGAATTGAGATCTTGACTGGTGAAAATCATTCTTCTTGGAAAGATTCCTTGATGTTGACTCTTGCGATGCTGGATTTTGATCATGCACTAATTGAAGTTGCTCCTCTTGCCCTCACTGATAAGAGCACTCCTGAAGGCTTATGAGAAATGGCAAAGGAGTAACAAGATGTGTCTTATGCTTATCAAGAATTCCATCAGCCCAATCATCAGAGGAGGCATTCCTGATTCACCTAACGCTAAGGCTTATCTAGCTTCTGTGGAGGAACAATTTCAAGGAACCTCTAAGGCGCATGCTAGTACTCTTATCTTGAAGTTGGTGACTACAAAATATGACGGGCGCACCGGCATTCGCGAGCACATCCTGATGATGAGCGACATGACCCGTAAACTTAAGGGATTAGCCATGGAGATCAGTGAAGGTTTCCTAGTCCACTTCATTATGACTTCTCTTCCTTCTGCGTTTGAAGCCTTCAAAGTCAACTATAATACTCAGAAGGACAAATGGTCCATGAGTGAGTTGATTACTATGACTGTTCAAAAGAAGAGCGCCTGAAGCTGGAGAAACCAGATGTTGCTTACCTCGTGGCTGCTGAAGAAGCAGAAGGGCAAATTCCATAAAAAGGAATCTAATAAGGTCCCTAAAACTGATTCAAGTGCACCCTCCAGCTCTAACAAATCCACTAGCAAGTCCTACTGCAAGTTCTGCCGCAAGGTACGACATAAGCAGTCTGAGTGCTCAAGCTTTAAGGAGTGGCTGGCTAAGAAAGGTAATCATCTAAATATGATAATTAAGTCCTTTAATTTAAATATTCCAACTAATACTTGGTGGCTTGACTCTCGTTCTATGGTTCATGTGACCAATTCAATCCAGGGATTCCTTACAATCCGGAAGCTGGAAAGAAACCAAAGAACACTTAAGATGGGGAATGGACAAGAACTATTTGTCGAAGCTGTGGGAACCTTAGAATTAGTTATGAAAACTGGAAAATGTATTAAACTTTATGATACCTTATATATTCCCGAGATTACTCGGAATCTTGTATCAGGACCAAAGTTAAACATTGATGGTTTTTATGTTTCCCATGGTCATGGCAAACTTACTATTTCTTTAAATTCTCAATTGTTTGGTACTGGTTTTCTGGATAACGGTCTCTATAATTTAGAACTAGATGATAGCTTCTCCAAATCTTTGTTATCATATAATATTAATGAGAACTTAACAAAGACCAAGAGAAAACGAGACTTAGAAACTTCATCCATGTTGTGGCATCAACGTTTAGGCCACATTTCACGAGATCACTTATCTCGACTTGTAAAGGATGAAGTCTTACCATCTCTCGATGTCACTGATTTTGGAACATGTGTCAAATGCCTCAAAGGCAAAATGACATCCACAACTAAGAAAGGTGCCACTAGGAGTTCAAAATTATTAGAACTTATTCATACTGACATTAGTGGCTCTTACAACATCGTTGGAATAACAGGACATAATTCATTTATCACTTTTATAGATGATTATTCTCGTTACATGTACTTATATCTCATTAAGGAAAAATCTGAATCACTTACAACTTTTAAAGATTATAAAACTGAAGTTGAAAAACAACTTGATCTTCAAATAAAAGTTGTGCGATCAGATAGAGGAGGTGAATACTATGGTAGACATACTGATTTGGGACAAGCCCCTGGTCCATTTTATGAGTTTTGTAAAAGCCAGGGGATTGTGAACCAATACACCATGCCGGTACTCCTCAACAAAACGGTGTTGCTGAAAGGAGAAACAAGACCCTAATGAACATGGTGCGTAGTATGTTAGCCAACTCCAATTTGCCCTTATTCCTCTGGACCGAGGCATTAAAAGCAGCAGTTCATATACTCAATAGAGTTCCTTCCAAATCTGTCCCTAAAACTCCTTATGAACTTTGGACTGGAAGGAAACCGATTCTTAGATATATGAAAGTATGGGGCTGCCTTGCTGAAGCTAAAGTTTATAACCCTTTCTTAAAGAAGCTTGACATGAAAACAGTAACTTGTCACTTCATCGGGTATCCTGATCACTCAAAGGGTTATAGATTTTATTGTCCTTCCCACGTCACCCGCATTGTAGAAACCAATCATGCTCATTTCCTAGAGGATTTCAAGATCAGTGGGAGCAGTGACAATCCTTACCTGGATTTACTAGAAGTACAAGAGGCGGGGGGAAATCTACATCGACTACTAATCTGCCTCTGATCACTCCTCTTGTACCCACTCCGCGCGTCACTGCACCACCTACTCCACGCTCAGAACTTGATGCTACTCTGAATCCATCTGAGAATGAAGGCACCCTGAACGACCAACATCAGTACAATGCAGAACCCGCTAATCAGCTCAGGAGGTCATCTAGAACTAAAACTGCTACAAATTTTGATGATTATGTAACCTACCTGAATGAAGCAGAAATGGATGCCGGAAGGTATACTGATCCTACCTCTTACAATGAAGCCATTACTAGTGATCAGTCTTCTGAATGGAATAATGCCATGCTCGATGAGCTTGACTCCATGAAGAAAAACAATTATTGGGATCTAGTAGAATTACCCGACGGAGTAAAACCCATAGGATCTAAATGGGTGTTCAAAACCAAGCTAGATCAAAATGGAAACATTGAACGCTTCAAAACAAGATTGGTTGCAAAAGGGTTCACTCAGAAAGAGTGAATTGATTATCAAGAGACCTTTTCACCTGTCTCTTGAAAAGATTCCTTAAGGATCGTAATGGCCCTCGTAGCTCACTTTGATCTAGAGCTACATCAGATGGACGTCAAGACCACTTTCCTTAATGGCGACTTGTATGAAGACGTGTACATGCAACAACCAGAAGGTTTTAAACTTGAAGGTCAAGTACACTTAGTCTGCAAGCTGAAGAAATCCATTTACGGACTGAAGCAAGCTTCACGGCAGTGGTACATAAAGTTTGATGAAGTCATGAAGAAACAAGGTTTCCTTAAGAATCAAGTGGATCAATGCACCTACCTCAAGATGAGTGGGAGCAACTTTACTATACTTGTCCTTTACGTAGATGACATTCTATTGACAAGTAATAGTATAGACATGTTGCATGAGTCAAAGCGCATACTTTCGCATAATTTTCACATGAAGGATCTCAGAGAGGCCGCTTATGTTATTGGCATCGAAATATACCGAGATAGAGCTAAGGGGATTTTGGGATTATCCCAAAGGGCCTACCTTGACCATGTCTACAAGGACCTATAGAAGGAACAAAAGACTATAAATTGACCTATAGAAGAAGTGACAGTTTAGAAGTGGTGGGTTATTCTGACTCTAATTTTGCAAAATGCAAAGATGACAAGAAATCCACTTCTGGGTATATCTTTATGTTAGCAGGCGGGCCTATCTCATGGAAGAGTCATAAGCAGCAATTAATAACAACCTCAACAATGATGGCAGAATATGTTGCAGTGTACAATGCAACTTGTCATGGAATGTTGTTGCGAAATCTTATCACTGGATTCAAAGTCATTAACTCCATTTCCAGGCCATTGAAGCTTTATTGTGATAACTCAGCTGTCGTTAGTTTTTCGAACAATAACAGTTCGAGTGGCGCTGGATTATATCTTGATACAAAGTACTTGTTCGTACGTGAGCGAGTTGAGAAAAATAAGCTTTGTGTTGAGTATATTAGTACTAAAAATATGCTTGCGGATCCGATGACTAAAGGTCTCCCACCTAAAGTATTCGAAGAACATGTTTCGAAGATGGGATTATCTAAAGACCTTATATAGCATATTTGTACTTACTTATGTTTAATAAAATTTCCTCATTTACCTTGATTTTTGTGTCCTTAAATATGTTTATGCATGCCTAAATATACATAAACACTAACTGTACAAATCAAAGTCTAAAGGGCTTACTTATCAATTGATCCTAAAATTTACTTAAGTTTTAAACTCACGCAAGCCTACTAAACGAATCTCATAAGTATGTATTGTAGTGTGATTAATGAGGGTCTTGAGTTGAATACAGATTCAAAGACTGTATTTCTCTGCTACAATTACAGTTTAGGACTAAAATGAGTATTAAAATCTGGCCAGACTTATCTAATGCTCGTAATAAATAATCCTTTGGCCAAGTAGGAGAATGTAAGAATATTATGTGGCACCTCACGATTATTTATCTTATTAATTCATACCATAATTATCCTATGATATTATTGGTAATTACTTGATGGACGTAATTACTCTTACCATAAATAATTAGGGTTTCCCCTTGGGTGTATTATAAATAGAGATTACCAAACAACTAAAGAGACACCCTCATATTCTAACATCACACGGCCAAAACTCATTCCCTAAAGGGATTTTCGAGCCTCTCATCTCTTTGTCTCTCTACTCACATAATTTCATTCTAAGCGATACACCCTAAAGGGGAACCCGATCAAGATCATGTCTTCGTCCCTCAGCCATACGATCACGGGTCTACCAGGTATTATTTAATCATTATTCACGTTTCATTATATGATTGAGGAATCCTAATCCAACATGAGAAACACAAGGTAAATGCACAAGTTTACAAGTAGCAGACGTACTAAAGATTGCACAAATCAGACGATACAAGCATCTTCAACTTGTCAGGCAAACCACTATGTCACGGAAGTGTCCATATTGAATTTCTTATTTGATATTATTGAATTATATTTTTTTAAATAAGATTATTGGATTAAATGATTTTGGAAATAATTTGACTAAACAATATTCCACTGTAAAAGTCTTCGATAAACATGGTTTGAATTATTTATATCAAAGGTTTTTCAAAGTATGACTAATGAGCTATTATCCATGATAAAGTTAATTATGCTTCATTGTTCTAAATTAATATTAGCTTGCAAAGAATTTGAAAGTGGTTTAAATGTGAGATATTTGAGATTAGAAAGCATTGATAATTCACAAACATGATTTATTTTGTAAATTATATTGTTCTCTAATACTTATTTTGTTCCTAGAAAATATCAAAGGGACTTAAAGACACTTTTAGAGATGAAAGGAAAAGTTTTATTTCTTAGTGTTTGATAAACAAAAGATAAACTTGACAAGCAAGATTTGTGTCAATCAAGAGTCAATTAACATCAATAAGATTTAAATAAAGGAATACAGTACGCAAAGTAATCTGATGATTTTAAAAGATAAAATTCGCATTAAAGACACACACCATAAGTTTTCTATTTCAGCACATAATACAAAAGTGAAGATGAACAATGGATATGTAGAAATATTCAAGTGTAGAGATGAGCAATGTTGAACACATAGAGTTCATACATGTGGAGAAAGTATTTGAAATTCAAAAACATGATTAAGACGTAAAGATCTCATTGAAGCCAACATTTTCATATCGAGTGTCTAACACATAAAAGATGATGAACATAACTGGAAAGAGAATATCCAAGGGCAGGATTAATTCAAGCCTCAACATTCGCATAAAGTATTTTTTCAAATGTTTCATAATGTTCAAAGAATGCGTAGACTACATCATAACAAAAATGTTCATATCTAGCATCTAACGCATTCCAGAGAAAGAGCAACATGGGAAATTGAGCTAATATTCAAAGTAATAAAGATTAAAGTAACATTAAAGTTTCAACGTTCATATTTAAGGAAGATAAATAAATTTTTTGAAAAACTTTACACGTAAAGATCAATCAAAACAATAATTTCTATATCAAGCGTCTAACAACTACTAAGAAAATAAGAAACCCTAAATCATCTATTTCAGAAGAAAAGAACATAAAAACAAAATACATATAAGCGATATATGATACATTCAAGGGTGCATAAAAGCTCTTTGCATTTGTGTTTTATAATTGAGCATACATTTTCGTATCAGGTAGAAGAGAGTAACCTATGAGAATTTGGGTTTTGAGTGTAAGCATTATCAGTCTTTCACTCTTGTAAAGTATACCCTGTGAGCTTTCATTGTCCTCTCTGAACTAAAACTTTCTCATTGTATGTAGAGGTCTTTAGTCTCACAGAGAGATTAGGACATTGTATCTAGAGAGGTTATAATATACAGAGAACCTGCAGAGGTAGAGAGTACTGTGTGAACCTGTAGAGGTGTAAAATATTGGTGTACTTGGAAAGGTGGAGAATACTTAGTGAAAGTCTCTTGACTGGATTACTCAAGTGGACTGGATGTAACCCTTGTTAAGGGGTGATCTAGTATCCATTTCTGATCAATTTCTCTCTTTCTTTCTTTCCATCTCTCTATCTCTCTATTATTTGTTAGATTTTGTGTTTGTTTGTTTTTCAGGTTTGCGTTTAGAGTTTGAACTTCATTCAACCTCCACCCCCTTTTTCTAGCCAATTGTACCTTCAATTGATATTAAAGCTAACCTTATAAATTAGTTCTTTATAAGACTTGAGAAAACGACTGATGAACATATATTTATTCACACTCATTAGCCTTATTCATAGATTATTGGACTATAATAACAAATAAATCCATTTTTTTAATTAATATTCTTATAATTGGGTTTATTTAGGCCTTAACTATTATTATTGTTAATTTTGTGTTTTTAGAGTAAATTATCCGGAGGAAGCATCTACCTTTGTGAATGGGCCAAATATGCAAAAGTCCAAATTGCTTCTTGAACCAAAACAGGAAACAAATTCTAAGGAGAAGAAAGAGAAAATAAAATCTACAATATCTCAGAAACAGAATTGGAAGCAAATCTTCTGCAAAATACAAGAATTCTAGAAAGACAAAAACTTGGAAACGGTTAACAAAATATAAACTACAATATTCTCCCAAGATCCTTGGAGCATAAAAGCCTATAAAAGGATACAAGCATCAAGGAGAGAAGAGAGAGCTTCATAGGGTTTTCTTAGTTTAGTTTCTTCTTAGTAATTCTTTTGTTTTGCCTCCGCATGGAAGGCTAAACCTTTTTGGTTGATTCTTTTGTAATTCTCCATTGAGTTCTGAGGTTTTGTTCAATAAAAGTTTCATTTTTCAATTCTTTATAACAGTTGTTTTTATTGTCTAATCTTCTGGAAAACTAGTTTTTGTGAGAGGTTGTACTTGAACGCATGATTGAGAGTCTTCCTTATCTTAAACTTTGGTTTCTTAATTAGTTCGCATTGTTCTAATTAATTTCTTGGGCGCATGATTCAAGATAGAGGAGGTAATCATTCCCATGGAGTATACGCATGGAACAAAATAGGTATTGATTAAACTAGTAGACGCATGCTTTACTGGTGAGTTTCAGTTGAATCAGATCGGCGCATGTTCAATCTGGTTTAGCTCTGTTGGAGGATTGAGAAAAGATTAATCTTTAGAGAACATGTGAAGAATTCAATGGTGGAAGAACTTGGGATCAATCGCTTTTTATTTGTTATTTTAATCTTTTTTATATTTTATGCACAACTATCTCAAACCCCCTTTTAATCTTTATTGTTATTGCTAACTTTTATTGCTTGCAGATAGATTTTAAACCTTGATCAACTGATTTTACTATTGTATTCGTTGGGAGACGACTTGGGGACATTTGTTCACAATTATACTATCATCTCTCTAGTGTTAGACAAGTCTACGCTAGAATCATATTAATTTGACAGCAAAACGACAGCTATCAACGATCCTAGGTGAACTCATGGAATTTGAAAGACAAGCAATCAACAAGCCACCCTTGTTCAAGGGAGAGAAATGTGACTACTGGAAACTAGGGATAATAGCATTTCTAAAATACAACAATGTGGAACACTTCAAAATCATCTAGAAAGGTATTCCCTATCTCATTGACTCCTCTGGTAATCTCATTGATCAAGATTCATGGAATGAAAAACATAAGGAATTATATAATCTAAATGCCAAAGCTAGACACATCCTCGTATGTGCTCTAATTGAGGATGAAGTGCAAAACACACGTCGGAGGCACTTGCCTTGTCGCATGAAGGTTCTAAGGAACTAAGAAGAAACAAACTCACTATGATGAGGACACAATACGAAACATTTAAAATAGAAGAAGGCGAATCCATTCAATTTATGATAGCACACCTTCAATTTATTCTGAACAAAATCAGAACCTTGGGGATCGTCATGAGCCAATATGATGTTAATGATAAGATTCTTAAAACCCTCCCCTTAAAATGGAGATCTCAAGTTAATGCTTTCAGAACATCCAACGATCTTGAAGCCATGCCTCTAGAAGAGATGGTAGGTAATCCCATTGTTTATGAACGAGTTTTACAAGGAGATGATAATGAAGTAAAAAGAAAAACCAAGAATTTAAAGACCTTTCACAAGAAGAAGAAAATTTGAGATGTCTAAACCCGTTGAAGCTTCCATAAACACATCAAACAACTCAAAATCTAATAATGAAGATTTCAATCATCACACAAAAGTTCAAAAAGATGTGAAAAAAAAGGAACTCATGAAAAGATAGACACTGCTTCAAAAGCAAAGGTAAGCAAAGATAGACTACAATAAACTTGGACACATAAAATCTAAATGTCCAGAACAAGAACTTAGAGAAGGACACAAAGAAGGAGACCTTCAAGAAAAAGGTCCATATTTGTAATTCATTATTATTATTTTTTAGGTCTCCTATTAAAATAAAAAAAATAAAAAAATAAAAAAATATTTAAAATATTGGTAAATAACATAATTCGAATACATAGTATATGAAAAATATTGCATTATGAATTTTTAGATCTTACAGATAACATGCAATCTTCTATTATTTAAACAATTCATGCACGAACACGTAATCTTTACTCCCTCATCACTATTATCTACATTACATTGCATAAATTGTGTAAATTCATCTACTATAATTATCTTTTATATGTACTGAATTAATCCATCTTAACATTTTGTACATGTGTCATTATAATTAAGCTTTATCATGATGTATGCAAATTTAACTTTTTTTAAAAATAAATGTGTGACCTTATCTTATTTAAGAATATTTACTCTTTTATATTTGAGTTATATGTAAATTATAATGAACATATTTTATAGTTTACAAAATTTTGACATCATATCACATTAGTTTTCAGGTAACATGAAATGTAAGTGATGAGATGAAATTAACCACACTCAAATATACACACTAAGATAAACACAAAATGTAATCAACTAATTTTTTTATGAAATATATTAAATTTAGATTAAAACATACCACTACAAGAAAATCATTAAATAGAAACTAATTTTAGAAACCAAAATAATTAGTTACAATATTGACTAAATTCGAGACCATTTTATAAACTAAACAAATTATTGGTATCTAAAGTAGTTTCTATTATTAATATAAATTTATAATATAGTTTCTAAATTTGTATCTAACCATTAACTGTAAAGGATTTGGCTATTATCTACCTTATATTCTAAATTAGTCTCTATTAGCCTTTTAGAGACTAATTTAGAATCTAAAATATTAGTAGTTAAAACCTTGGTAGCTAATTTAGATATCAATTTAAAATCCATTTTATAAATTTTTATTAATAATAGAAACCACTTTAGATACTAATAATTTTTTAGTCTCTAAAATAGTATCTAATTTAGTCAATATAGTGACTAATTATTTTTTATCTCTAAATTTGGTTGTTATTTAATGATTTTCTTGTAGTGTATATACTATGAAAAACAAGTGATAGTATCAAATTGTCCAATCAAACAATTCAAAATTCATTATAATGATTGTCACTAATACCTCCCGTTCTTTTTATATAAAGCATTAGGACTGTTCAAAATTAAAGCCATAGTGCACAAATCTTTATTTTAAATCTCAAATGAGAAAAACAAATCCTCTGAGATTTCAGTAGCATAATACTTGAAATACAAATTTTTCAAAATATAAACAATACATTTTGTCAGGGATCGAACACTCTTTGGCCCAATACCAGTTTGTTCAATAGAATAATAAGTAAAAGCAATATCATAGATCAATATTATAAATGTTGAAGTTCACACTCTCACATAAAATATAAGAAAGATGTAATTAATATATAATATAATTTGCTACTTGTATATGATACAAATTGTATATATCTCACATAAAATATAAGAAAAATGTAATTAATATATAATATAATTTGCTACTTGTATATGATACAAATTTTATATATGCAAAACCAAATTGAATTTCTCAAATAAGTTAAAAATTAATTTTCCTAAAATTAATTATATCAAAATATAAAACAATATTAAAATACATTGACTTTGATTGCACAATTCTATATTACCAATAAACTCATCATATTTGTTAATTAACTTCCAAAAACATTTTTGCTTCACTCACAAAACCCACGAAATATCATATCCTCAAACACCATCATCACACAACTTTATACTTATACACACATAATTTTCACTAGCTTTCACTCACATTTTTCTCTAATAATAAAACCCACCAAATATCATATTATTAAACAACTTCATTATCAGACAATAGGGGCGAGAAAACAAATGATTGTTTGTCTCCTTTAGGTCTTGTCCTTGCTTCATGCCTTGATATCATCACCAATGAGCTTCTCCATCATTCTTGAACCACATGAAATCGTCAACACCTGCAATAGTCTCCTTTCCACCCCTCAATCAACTCAAGTAGAATCATGAATTCACAATAGACAAATAACCCCAAACAGCTACCTAATATATTTCAAGCTTTGTATTGGGCACAAATGCCAATATGAAAAAGTGTAATTCAAACATAAAAAATTTATTTCATGCAAGTCCAAGCTTTTAACTGGGGCATGAACAATATCTCCTTTAAATATACTATTATATCCCTAAAAATTACATTATTCCTTTGATCCCATATACTTCTTACTATAGTTACGATGTATCTCTAGTGCACCCTCTTTAAATGCATCTATTTATAACCAATTGAACTTTGAAACCAAAACAAATTAAAGCTAAATTTGTACAGTAAAAATTAATTGAAACCAAATGAAGTAATCATCACAAAAGTGCCTATAAATACGAATGATGATAAAATCGAAATTTGAACAAAAGAAGAAAGCACAAAGTGTGAGAGAAAGAGAGAGAAAGAAATATAGTAAAAATATTTGAAAACTTTTGATCCAATTTAACTGCATTCTCAGTAGTGTGTGTATGTTTGTGTTATAATATTAATATATTAATATATATATATATATATATATATATCAAAGGTCACACGCCTATATCTATGTATATGCATATGTTAAAAATATTATCGTCGTCATAGAGTAGAAAGAGGATGGCAAACAATGTCCAAGCTCGTATTGAAAATGGTTGAGACAAAGTAATTGTTTAACTAATTCGTAATTCAGCAACCTATGTATATTTTATGTACTTATTCAAGTTATTATTTGTTGTAGTATTTTATGGATGTTCAA